>NW_027464903.1:0-33848 GCF_043290135.1 Rhipicephalus microplus
AAGTAGTAGTAGTCATCATTACTACTACTACTATTTCTGGTACTTGCTAACGACGACGTATAGAATTATATATGTAGCTGAATAATAAAGCAGTACAAGCGTCAGTGTTGATTACAGATCATTTGTTTATTTTCTATTACTGGTAATAAACTTCCAATCTTTTTTGATTATTTTTGAGAATTTCCATCCCCATAGATCGCTGAAATTACATCGACCATTCATGCTCAGGAACATATAGGTAGGTACCCCTCAACTTCAGTGGCTGTCATGCATTTTATTGATTCATTTCAATGATAGGATGCTGCGCTAATACATTGTCAATCATGACACTGCCGAAAAAAAAGGATCACCACCGGGTAACATTTTTAACCAGCGATTGCTGAAACATGAGGCCCCAGTGTTTGTCCATCTTGGTAGGAAGCGCACAACTTATTCACGAAAACGCGAAAGAAAAGACCCCAACGCTTCTTTCTCTTCTTTCGTGTACGCGTTCAGTGTGGCGGAAACAGGGAGATGAAAAGGGACAAGAATACTGTTCTTGTATTAATCTTTCCATTGCACTCTTTACATGAGAGCGAAGAAGTGACGAATATGGTTGACCACACGGGATCTGTATGAAAGTACTGAGAAAAACCGCAACTATGAGCCAGTAATAAGACACCCACGTACTTAGATCTACGGAAACTAATGCAGGAGTGAATAAAAATGCGTAAAATTAATATTAGACCACCAGCTTACAAGCTGCAAGTACAAGAACGGCACTACAGGCTTGCGGTTGACCCGAATGATCACATTATATCTGCCATGCGTTTTCTAAATGAACTTGACATGCAAATCTCTCTCTGTTGCAACTGGCGCCCTTTGGAAGCACTTTACATGCCACTCCACAAAACGTGCACAAAAAATACATGAAAACATGGTTAATGAGCTTTTTCTACTTTTCACAAGATTCGGAAGAGCTTGGCCACATAACGCACATTTTTAACATTTCGTTATAAGTCAGCTAACCTGAACAATGACATTAAAATATCATTTAGGAATCTTTCTTACAGTGTAGGGAATTGTCAAGGGTAACTTCGGTAATAAAACTTTGTCTTAGGTTGGCATCACTGTGCGGAGCGTCAGTGCATTTCTATCAGTGACCGAATCAATCGCTGCGCTATTTTCGCTGCTGACACCAGCTGCCACGCAACAAAACTACCAATGAGTGCCTGCTTTTCCTCCTTTCCTTCTCACAAGTGTATCACCTCCTCAGCCGCTTCGCCTCCATTGAACCGTTGGGTGCGCACCGCATGCGCCTCGAGATGTCCACGTCTGTCTCCCGTGGCGCCGCCAATGTGGGTAGCATGCCGCTGTTTGTCGAGTGGAGGCGCTGATTGGTGGGATGCCGCTGCGATAAACTTTCCGCCAGGGGGCACGTACCATGGCACGTACATTCACGCAAGCGGCGCCCGCGTACTCGCCCCACATGCGCTAGTGGGATAGGCGACCGCTAGAGGGCTACGTCTGTACACGGCGCTCGCGTTTGGCGCGCTTCCTTTCTCTTCGCTGGGAGCTCACGCCGTGAACACTCGATGAACACCCCAGCAGCCAAGGCAACAGCGCGGCGGGCTCACAACGCAGCAGCAGCTTCATCTCAACGCCAAGACCTTACGGTGAGAGCCCGGGATGACGAGGCGAAAAGAGCTCACCGTCAAGCAAACCCGCAACTGAGGGCCAGCGAAACAGAAGCAGCACGAGCTCGCCAACGAGCGGACCATGCGGTAAGAGCCCGCACAACAGAAGCAGCACGAAAGTAGTGCAAAGAAAACCACGAACCGGCACGGGCGGGGGGGGGGGGGGGATGCATTGGCTAAGCGCCTGAAGTGGTCGCTACCTCAGGTTCACGGCGCCAACTTTAAAAGAAAACGAGTTCCCGAGCTAATTGATGCCCTTTTTGCACTTCGCAAAAGAACCTCTCTTGCATATATATAATGTACGTAGTTAATCCAAAGTATATGTAATTCATCAAAACGTATTTGCATCTACATCTAAGTTATTAAACGTTATGCATGTGATGTATATGTAACAAAGTTATCACGCCTTCGTATGATAGCAGAGGAGTGCGTACGGAGATTCACGGGTTACTCGATAATCTCCGAGAAACGTTCTTTAACATTATTCATTTTGTGGATATGGCGGTGATTTTTTTGTATGCATGCGTTGAATAACATACCGGGACGCAAGAATAGCTGATTGTGTTTAGAAAAGACGTTCGACGATTTAGAGTACTATGAAATCTACTATTGGAGTGCAATAAGTTGTCCCACATGTAGTATTCAGAAAAAATTTATTTACATTATGTACTGAGCATAAATTATGTGTGACGAATCAGTACTCAGAAATAAATTCACATTTTCCCAGTTGTACATCAAATCACCGCAACACAAATCTAGCATTTTAAGATAAAGCACACAGCAGAAATCAGATCAACAGAGTAACAAGTGCATATAAGTCGCAACTGACAATATAGGGAAAGCGAAAAATGGGTAAATGGGTAGGTGCGCATGAGTTTCCATAGTGTACATCAACTTGGTGGTAGAAACACCAGGGCGTGATATACCAAGGTGGCGAACACAGTTCAAAAGGGCAAGACGACAAGCACATCAACTTTGACCTGATGGTACGGCATAGCCCCATGTCGGCCGGAAAACAAGTAGGACCCGTTCATGCTCAACGTTGACGAAAGGGCACGACCAATGGCGCAGAAACTTGCGCTCTCTCAAGAAGAGGAAGAGTTCCTCGGAGAGGAACGCGAAGAACGCTTGTCGCATTCTCTCCAGTATCGGCCACAAAGCACGTCGGTGGGAATTCGCAGCTACGGCCTTACATCGGTTTCGCCAAAGGCTGAACAGTACCGCAATCAATAAATGAGTGGAGAAGCGCCCACGCGGATATCGGTCGTTAGACACGAAAGTTCGCACACCCTGCCCCCGAAAACCAGCACGGACTGCGCATCAAAAAAAGGCGAGGGACCACACATTCAATTGTCGCATGTTGATTGGTCCGAATCCTGACGCAGTTGGGGCAAGTGGAAGAAGTGCCAACCACCTGCCATCGCTGCAACCGATTTCGCGTGGGGAGCAAGCCCTAGCCCAACCACCAGACAAAGTACCGGAGATGCCCTGGCAACACTACTGTAGTTATTGGTTTCCGAGCACAGTTACTTATAAACTTACGATGTTGTGGCGCAAGGGCCATAAAAGGGCGACCATTGTGTCCACTACTTTAGAATCTGCCACAACTATGTCTGGGAACATAGCCTCCAAACGACAGTGCAATGCCAGAGGGACTCGTTACAAAGGTGCTAATTCAGTTGATTGAGGACCTTGGTTCATTTGGCTAGCCGAAAGGAAGACACGTAATGATGGCCCTAGATGGTAGCGAGCGTGTGTCTGAGTAAGCCTACCATCATTGCTTACTATCCGCAATTAAGTGTGGAGGCACAAGATGGAAGCCGTGACGGAAACGTTGGGGAATGCAAAACCGCCTTGATCTTGTGGTTGCGCCGACGCCGGACGCGATAATAATTCTGTGCCACCAAACCAGAAAAAAAATGGTAGATCCCATCCACGTACAGTGGTAATCGATGATGTACAAAGCACGAATGAGAAAGGTTGATATTTCACTCTAAAATCAGCACAACGTTACGAGGTGGAAGTAAATGATGCCGTACAAGACTTCTGTTCCATGATTATCATGTTTGGATGTGTCGTTTACCTTCGTCATCTATTCACGTCACGTAACAATAAATTTAGTATATGTAGAGCTAGCGAAACGACCGCGAGCACGCTATGAGCGTTCGTTGTATGTTGTCATGTATTGGAATGACACGCGTGTCAGGAGTGTCATATTTGCACCACTCGCATACTTTCGTGATCCATTGACGTCACTTAACACCAAATTTGGTATATGTGGAGCTAGCGAAACGGCCGCGAGCGCACCATGAAGGGCGCAATATACTCCAATGTAGCGTGGACGCGCGCGCACGCTGGGGACAGCGACGCTACGTCAGCAAAACGCGAGCACTCTGTAGTCTGACGCCAGGTGCGACCAGCGTCCGTCGGCGCGGCCCGACGGCAACTGGCGTGAAATGCGACAAGCTGCATTTCGCGTCGATGTGTTAACCACACGACACTGCGTCTCCCTCCCTTCGTGACGAAGGGGACGCCGGACGTGCTGACACGCGCATGCGTCAAAGCAACGCAGCGCGTCGAGCACCTGAGAGTATATGGCAGCACCGGCGCCTGGCGTGACAACGCCGGCGTGACGCGACAACATGAACGCAGGTGAGCACGCCCACCGCATCCCGTCGAAATGTATTGGTGCCTTGACTATGGCATGTAGTCGTGTTCTCGCATGATACGCATCTCTTGATTATCATGTTTGCACCAGTCACGCACTTTAGTCATCCATTGACGTCACGTAATACCAAATTTGGCATATATGAAGCTAGCGAAACAGCCGCGAGCGCAACATTACTGTGGCATGTAGTCATGTTGTTACATGACACGCATGTCGTGATTATCATGTTAGACACTGTCGCTTGTGTTCGCCATGCAATCATGTCATACCATTACAGTTTTGCAACATGTCACGTGTGAACGAAACCACCGCAATAGCTGAAGGACCATGAAATGTAAATCATGACATACATGTTATGATTTTCATGTCATGACTAATCATATATGCTCTTCATGCTGTCATGTTATACCATACCAAGTTTTGTATCGATACCATTATCGAAACGGCCAGGAGAGCTAAAAGTCGTAGGCGGATAGATAGATAGATAGATAGATAGATAGATAGATAGATAGATAGATAGATAGATAGATAGATAGATAGATAGATAGATAGATAGATAGATAGATAGATAGATAGATAGATAGATAGATAGATAGATAGATAGATAGATAGATAGATAGATAGATAGATAGATAGATACGCTCAAAGTCGCCGAAGTTCGCTTCGCATTTAAAATGAACTGAGGCAGCTTTGCACTTTCCTGGAGACGTGGAGCTGTGCTCTTACAGAATGGCAAAGGTACCAAAATTTTCCGAAGTGAACCATTGTAGCTGAGTATCGGGGTTTTAAGAGGGGGAAGCTTAAGCGTCTGGCTTGTTCGTGTGTTTAGTTAGGTAAAGTAGTTAACGATTTACAGGCACTACGTGCTCTACTATGGGAGAGCTGTGTGCCGTCCATTGCGGGTTCCCATACCGCACAACATGTAGCCAGCAGGCAGTTTTACAAAACGGTGAACCCTGAGTAGTGGGGGGGGGGGGGGGGGGTAGAAAAAGTGGGGTAACGATTCAGAGTACTTAGTACTCTACTACGGGAGAGCTTAAAGCCGTCCCAACTGCGCGCAACATGGGGCACGTTTATACGTTTAGAATATGGAAGAGCAACAATGTTCAGCTACCGATAGATGGCCTATAACATTGTCACTATAAAGCTAGCACAAATAATGCGTAAGTGCAGATATATCTTCGGATGGGCATCTTCATGTTCCTCGTTTCAGGATGACACATTGAATGCGATTGAGGCTGACTTCTGCAGTGATAACGTCAACAATGTTAAGCCTAGTACGCTCTTTCCTTCAAAACATTCAACATTTATTGCATGAGTAACCAAAAGTTTGAAAGAACTCCGCAAACTCATTTCTTTTATTATGAGTATCTACCAACCAGCCCTATTTTCTTTAGTCCTAGAACTATTGTTCACCTGTATTTCTGGGGATAGATAGCGCGTTTTTACCATACAACTCAATTTTAGCGATAATTCAATTAGTACAATTAACATATTTAGCTTATCAATTATTCGTTTCTGTATGACTGTCCTACGCATGAAACGTAGCGTGTGTGTGCTTGTCTGTGTTTGCGTGTGGGTGTGCGTGTGTTCCGAAGAAGAATACACAATCGGGGTCATTGCTCTGCTGAGGTATATCTCTTCGTTAAAGCGCCTTCGATTATATAGCCTTTAACGACATTAAGGCCCCATTGACCCTTCCTATAGCCAGGGTTGTGCTCTGTGGCCTTCTCCACTTCCCTCTGAAACTTCGATGTTAAAGGGTGCTTTACCAAAAATGCTAATTAAAATAGGTGTAATTTTCCTAAAATAGTCTTCAGCAAGCCCCCCCCCCCCCCCCTGCCATAAGAGAAGTCGTAGCAACAGCTCTGCATTCATCCGACGCAATATATGCTGGAGCTTTGCACGGGATGGTGCTTGAAGGTTTTGAAATAGAAAGAGAAGACGAATGCCCTTTCGAAAAAAATAGTTTGAATGAAGTAACAGCAATATTTATTTTTCGCAACCATGGCATGGATATTTCATTCAAAAGCGAACGCAGAGCAACGTACTATGGCGCGTCTAATAAATATGTTGAACCGGTTTCCCATGGCCACTTTTTATCGCGACCACGCATAATAGGAGTCGAATTTCTTCTTATTGTCGCCTTCTATACGCAACCTGCAGAAAAAAATCCAGCCGTTGTTGAGACATTTCAACTCGATCGGGCTTATTCGTGGTCAGCAGCGCAGCTGGTGACACCGGTAGATGGCACTGTTCATAGATGACGATGACGCTAGAGATAACAGATAAATACAAATATCTGGGCGTATGAATAAGCAATGGGGCCGAGCAACGTTACAAGATTATTTTCAGTTGTAAAACTGGCCGGCGCTGCCCGGAAGTGCCACCGATCTTTCTCTTTGTGGCGCTGCAGTCGCAACCGGCTCGGTTGCCGGGGCGCTCGCAGGCGGTTTCGCTTATGCGCCGCAGTAGCCGGCGCATTCGGTGCCCCGGTCTCCGGCGTTTCTTGTTCGCGCGGTCGTTTTCAGAAGTGCTGAATGAGCGATGCCATTCGAGTGGCATATTTAGTGATTTTCCAGCAACTGTATTTCATTGCTGTGGGCCTCTGCATGTGAGGCTGAGGCCGACAATGCCGACCTGCTTCGTTCCGGGTGTATCAGTGGCTACAGCAGCAACAAGAACAACACGGACAGGCACTTCTTCTCGGCTCCCAAAGATGCGACGCTTCGCTCGCTTTGGAATAAGGCCATCCCGCGTGCGGATAAGGAGCTTTCACCGGATAAGGAGCTTTTTTCTTTTTTTTTGTGACGCGCATACATATCTATTCCAGATTCCTTCAGCGAGAGCGTGCCTTGAATGTGCAGGTCAAGTCGGCGCGCAAACGCGCTAAGCTGCTGTAAGCACGCTGGCAAAGTTGTAGAGTTTGTTGTAAATGAAAAAAAAAACCTTGCATACATGTATCTATTCATTACTTTTTTTCTGTCAACATGATTTCGTATTTTGTAGCCATATTCACCGTAAGCAAAAAAGATGTGGAGTTGATTTGTAAATAAAAATGCTTGCCTGTATCTATTCATTACTTACTTTGTTTCTCTTAACATGCTTTGGTATATTGTAGCAATATTCACCTCAAGCAAAAAAGGTGGAGTTGATTGTAAATTAAAAAAAAAAAACGTTGCATAGATTTTTCTACTTTGTGTCTGCCGTAAAGTGTGCACTGTGAAAACCAATAAATTGCTGAAAAGAACATTATGCTTATTGACATGTAAGCTGGTTTAACTTCGTCAGTTAATTGACTCAATAATTCTTTCAATTAAAGCTATTTCGGCTTTTGCGGAAATATCGCTTCTTGGTGGCGTTTGGTAAAGCTAACTGTTGTCAGGGCAAGACATGGAAAAGGTACTATTCCAAAAAGGACGTCGAGACAATTGGGAAGTTTCGTCTTCGAGTGGCCATAATTACTAGAGCCACCAAATGACGTAGCTCCAATGGTGACCTTGCTTCTTTGGTTGGAAACAAAATGAGCGGTTTCGTGATTTTTATAAAATTCGGAAGAGACAATCAAAATAAGTTTTAACGGAGGCTTATTCCATGCTACCAGCTTGCGGCAGACCGTTCACGCTCGTGGTTGACTGCCGGCGAGCAGCCGACGCAAGCGCGCGCAAACTACGATGCGCTTCGGCTGACCTGTTGTAGAAAGCAATGCAATGAGCCGTAACGGACGGCTTTTCTCCCCACATTAAGCGATCCTGAGCAGATACTGGAAAGTACTCTGGCCTAGATGTAGTCTGGACGCGGACAACTTGACGGGTAGCGGGTAATCTTTGATGTTATCGTGCGCTAACGTCATGAGGAGGCCGAAGCGGCGTTCGGAGAAGCGCCGTTGCACGCGATGAGCAGCGGCCGGGTAGAGCAAAATGCGGCGGTCCGCCCTCTCGCGGCACGCTGTTATGCCAGCGAGTCCTCGTCAAACGACCGTGCCTCTGAAAAAGGCAATCTGGGTCAAGGCCAGCCCGCAGTCTGCCTGGCGCGACCACCTCGACGGCGTGAACACGCGCGGCGCTCCTCTGGCCCACGTGCAGTGAGTCAGTTGCGCACGTGACAGCGAGCCGGCGTTCTCGTGCCTGGTGGTCTGACGCATGGCGCGGCGACCCCCATTGGCGGAATCTGCCCGGACGACCAGCGGCGCTTCTGATTGGACATTTTGGTTGGACCCGGTGTAAATAAAAGAAGCCCTGCGGCGCGTCGCGATCGGCGGTCCTATGTGAGAGGCGTCCCCGTGTCGGAGTGCCGACATGTGTGTGAGTCAGCGGTCTTAGGCGAAAGGCTGAACTATGTGTTAGAGAGAAGAGCTCGGCTCTTCGAGTCTCTGTCGGCCCCAGTGCCGAAATTGTAACGCCTCTGTATATATGCTGTACATAAACCTTGTTTAACTCACCGTCGTCTCGTCCGCTCGTCTTATCAGCTCTGCGCAGAAGCAGTCGCGAGCTGATAAACATACGCTACCAAACGGCTGGTGACCTTCCCGGCGGAGTTGAAAGCAGTGGCGCCTCCGGGGCCGTGTTGGCGTCGCCGTCTTTCGCAACAGTGGTGGCTTCGGCGGGATCGGTCCGCCGTTTCTCAACAGTGGAGGTCAGCGGCGGGATAGGCCCGTCGTACGCAACAGTGGTTGGCAGCTGCGGGATCGGCCGGCGTCAGCGACATCGATGCGGTGAGTGCCTGATGTTTTCCCCTCAGTTCACCAGACTACTCTAGCTCAGGTTGTAGTAGTTTAGAGAAAGGGCTGTGTGAAGCATTGAAGTGAGCTTTGATCGTTTCAAGCCAAGTTGAAGTGCTTTGAAACCAAAGTTAATGCGGAGGTGGTAAACACGGGAGTGTGAAAAATTGCTTGCGCGTCTTGCTAGTAGGCTTATAGTGGGTACGGCAAGTAAATTCTTAACAGGGGCAAACAGCGAGAGGCTAGTGTGAACGATGGAGAACCTTAAAGTGAAGGAACTCATCGAAATTTGTGAGGAACTCGGCATTACTTTGGGCCGTGCGAAACGAAAGCAAGCGATCCTTGAGATCATGAAGGGATGAGGGAGTGTCGGCGGAGGAAGTCGATGAGGCCTGGGCGGATATCAAAGCACGCCGCGAGGAGGCTGAAAGGCGAGAAGTAGAAGCTCGCGAACGTGAAGAAGCTGAAAGGCGCGAAGCTCGCGAACGTGAAGAAGTTGAAAGGCGCGAACGTCGTGAGCGCGAGGAGGCCGAGAGACAAGAGCGCCTAGAGTTGAAACGACTAGAATTGGCAATCCTACAGTGTTCGCAGGCGCCTAGCGTAGCTTCTCCGACGATTCAGGTCAGCGGTTTTAGAATTCGGGACCAACTGCCACCGTTCGTAGTAGGCGAGGACATGGCGAAGTATCTCGTCAAGTTTGAACACGTCTGTGAGCGAAACGCTTTGGAGCGGCCTCTTTGGGCGCGGAACCTGCTAGCTCTTCTTCCGGCGAAGTGTCCGACGCGATAACTTGCTTGTCTAGGGAAGCGTTTGAGAGCTATGACGAGGTTAAGGAAGTGCTCTTGAGACGTTATAAGTTGTCACCCGAGGCTTTCAGGCAAAGGTTCCGGTATGCTGAAAAGGGGAATGAGTCACACGTTGACTTCGCGTTTCGTCTTAAAGCCGATTTAATTGAATGGCTCAAGGGCGAAGGTGTTTATGACGACCGCGATAAAGTGGTGGAATGCGTTGCATTGGAGCAATTCTACCGCTGCATCGAGGAGGATGTTAAACTTTGGCTGCAGGACAGACTTGGGGAAGTACAGTTAAATAAGGCAGCTGAGTTAGCTGAGGAGTATTATACTCGCCGAAAGTTGCATAGCAGGGCAGTGCGCGTTGAAAAAGATGAGAGAAAAGAGGGCTTTTCAAGGAAACCTGATCAACGGAAACCCGTTCCGCACCGTAATTTCAAAAAGGACCCATCTCTTACTAAGGACAGTGTAGGGGAAGGGCAAGCAGAAGCGGAGAAATCGAGTGAGGTTTCTACCACACAGGCATTTGAATCGGAAAACAAACGGAAGCCGCTAATCTGCTACAACTGTAAAAAGGAAGGGGCACATCGCGAGAAACTGTCAGGAAAAGTTTGCCTTCGCAACGATCCGAGAATCAGAAAAAAACATGCGGTTGCTGGAGCCGTATCTCCAAGAAATTAGGGTCAATGAGAAAACGTGCCGAGCACTTAGAGACTCAGCGGCAACCATGGACGTTGTCCATCCTTCATTGGTGGTCCTCCGGATGACTTCACAGGAGAATGCGCGTGGATCAGGCAAGTCGCCGAGGAGCAGAGTGTTCGCTTACCAATCGCCACCGTTGTCATTGAAGGCCCGTTCGGTAAGCTTTGCACCGAAGCGGCTGTGTCTGCCGCGCTGAATGGTCGTTTTTTCTTATCTTTTCTCCAACAACTCGGAGCAGCTTCTCCAAGAGCAGGGCAAATCGTTCTTCCCCAACTTAGCGTGCATGGCTCCCACGCGATCGCAAGCGCGAAAGCTTTCGCGGAAGCTTGACTTGGTTCCATGCGGTGAACTCTCAAGTGACCTTGTCGGCGGGTCGACGGAACCCCAGAAAGGAAATTTTCCGCATGAGTCATGTGAGCAGGTCACGCGAGCGGCCCGTCGCGGGAGCGGCCGGTGCGGTATGCGCTGGGGGAGACGACGTGGCGCCATTGAGTCAGAGCGAGAGGGTTGCAACGCTCTCGCCTGTAGCGGAAAGTTGGAGCGAGCTGCCGAGAGTTGATCGAGAGACGCTCATTCGAGGGCAGAGTGAGGATCTCTCGATTGAAGCGCTAGTGGAAAGCCAAATTGAAGCGCTCGTGGAAAGCCAGAAAAACGCGGCAAAAGTGCTGTCGAAGGAGTACTACGAGAAATCGGGGAAGAAGCGCGCTTTTGAAGTTGATAATCAGGTAATGCGGCGGCAGCCACCCAAAAGGAACAAGCTTGAGGTTGATTGGGAAGGGCCCGCCACAGTATTATCGAAGCCTTGCGATACAACTTATGAGGTGCAAGTAGGAAGGCGGCAGAACAAAATTTACAACTTGATGAAACCCAATGTTCAACATCAAGCGGTCGTAAATCAGCTGTTGAAGGCTTCAGAGGAAGAGGAAGCAGAAATTTTGAGTTCTAGTGAGGTAATTGAAGGGGGATCGAAAGTAATCCGGGAGCAGATAAACCTAGAGCCTAGCGTAAGTGAAGGAGGACCTGAGAAAGAGGACCTGAGAAAGATTGTTTCCGAGTTTGGGTATGTGTTGTCGGACCGTCCCGGAGACACGACGGTGATCGAACACGATATCGAGCTAAGCGGTGAGGAGTCAATCAGTAGCAAGCCGTATCGTTGTTCCCCTGTGCAACGTCGAAAGTGTGAGCCGCTCTTGGTGCCGCATAGGTATCGTCGCCTAAAAGTGGCCGGTTACTGAAGTGGAGCATGTTGCTCCACAGCGCAACTTTGACGTTCGCTAAAGAAAAAAGGAAAGGTAAACGCTAATGCAGGTGCATTGAGCAGTGCGTTCCAGCTAGTAACTTCTCAACCCTTCGGTTTCTGGCTGGCGATTCGGGGCAAAATTTTGACCTCATCACGACCTGGGCTGAGCGCTCTCGTTCAGAGTGATCTCAAGGGGCCAACTTTATGTGGTATTCTAATTCGTTGCGGGGTTGTAATTGTGAAAAATTCAAGTTCTTACTTTAGGAGTCTTTTGTCCCACATGTGCCTCTTGATGTAGAGGGAACGAAATTCCGATAGACACGTAGATAGGTATTTGTTGTTCTATACTTTGTCTGGTGTTCTGTTGGGTGACCGAGGGCACTTGCTTGTGTCGTGTGTTGTCTGTTGTCGAACCGTTCTTAGCAAGTTGCAGAACCATCGACAAGTGCTGAAACCGAAGATGGTCGGAAGAGACGAGCGAAGTTGGCCAGCAAGTTGTGGCGACAAGCCCGTGGAGCTGGGATCCGTCGTCAAATGGGATGTGTTCCCGGAACAGTCTGAGCTGTAGTCTCCCCATGGCCCTGGAGGCGAACCTGGAGGACCTGGCGAACGAGCGCACCTGACATCCGAGCCCCGTGGAAGCAGCTCGTCTTTCCGGTGCATTGTCTGGCGGCGGGGGTGCTGTTATGCCAGCGAGTCTCGTCAAACGACCGTGCCTCTGAAAAAGGCAATCTGGGTCAAGGCCAGCCCGCAGTCTGCCTGGCGCGACCACCTCGACGGCGTGAACACGCGCGGCGCTCCTCTGGCCCACGTGCAGTGAGTCAGTTGCGCACGTGACAGCGAGCCGGCGTTCTCGTGCCTGGTGGTCTGACGCATGGCGCGGCGACCCCCATTGGCGGAATCTGCCCGGACGACCAGCGGCGCTTCTGATTGGACATTTTGGTTGGACCCGGTGTAAATAAAAGAAGCCCTGCGGCGCGTCGCGATCGGCGGTCCTATGTGAGAGGCGTCCCCGTGTCGGAGTGCCGACATGTGTGTGAGTCAGCGGTCTTAGGCGAAAGGCTGAACTATGTGTTAGAGAGAAGAGCTCGGCTCTTCGAGTCTCTGTCGGCCCCAGTGCCGAAATTGTAACGCCTCTGTATATATGCTGTACATAAACCTTGTTTAACTCACCGTCGTCTCGTCCGCTCGTCTTATCAGCTCTGCGCAGAAGCAGTCGCGAGCTGATAAACATACGCTACCAAACGGCTGGTGACCTTCCCGGCGGAGTTGAAAGCAGTGGCGCCTCCGGGGCCGTGTTGGCGTCGCCGTCTTTCGCAACAGTGGTGGCTTCGGCGGGATCGGTCCGCCGTTTCTCAACAGTGGAGGTCAGCGGCGGGATAGGCCCGGCGCTACGCAACAACGCCGAGAAACGGAGACGCCGGCGGCGCACGGCGCATGGGGAGAGTTTTACAACTGAACCTATCTAGTAACGTTGGGGGCCGAGTACCTAAGGGAACACAAAATATACGTGACGACTAAAGGTAACAGCAATGCAGCGGTAATGAAAAACAGGGCACTGTGGAATTAGAATAGGTATGATGTAGTGAAAGGAATATGGAAAGGGGTGATGGTTCCTGGTCTCACGTTCGGCAATGCGGTCTTGTGCATGAGATCAGAAGTTCAAGCAAGATTAGAAATTAAGCAACGTGGAATAGGTAGGCTTGTCTTATAGGAGCTCACGGGAATACACCAAATCAGGGAGTACAAGGTGATATGGGATGGACATCATTTGAGGGCAGGGAAGGTAGCAGCAAGATAAAATTTGAGAAGCGATTGAGAGAAGTGGGGGAGGAGCGTTGGGCTAGGAAGGTTTTCAGCTACTTGTACATGAAGAATGTCGATACAAAATGGAGGAAGTGAACCAGGAAGTTGACTGGTAAATACTTAGAAAACAGCAGGGCGTTAAACCAAAAAGAATTATCGGTTAAGAAGAAGGTGAAGGAAGCTGAGACCGATATGTGGAGAATTGGCATGATTAAGAAGTCCGCACTAGAGATCTGTCGAACTTTTAAGCAGAAAATTCGCAAGGAAAGGATCTATGATAATACTCGGGGTAGTTCTCTACTGTTTGAGGCCAGGACGGGAGTATTGCGAACCAAGACATATAGGGCCAAATACGAAGGGGTAGGCACGGTATACAGTGCATGTGGAGAGGAAGAAGAAACTGCCGAACACTTGATAATGTTCTGTAAAAGGCTTCACCCCATAATTCAGGATGATGGCGCAGTTTTTCAAAGCACTGGGGTTTAGGGACAGGGAGGGCAAAATAGTCTTTAAGCGGGTAGAATGAACTAGAAGGAGGTTATGTGATTGGTGGCTAAAGTCAAGGCACAAGTGAAAACTAAACCCTTCGCTGCAAAGTACGAATCCTCAACCTCACTATTTAAAGGAAAAAAATAAATCTAGTTTTTGGTTCATGAAGTATTACGGCTTGGTGGCGCTAGCCAGCGCCCGATCTAAAGGGTACAGCCATAGCCATCCATCCACCATCCATCCATCCATCCATCCATCCAACATATCCGGAAAGTACTCCCTCCGGGTGAGTGCTTTAGTTTTCTTTTCGGCCACTGACATTTTGCTCTACGCACCGTTCTACTTACTAATGTTTTCTTATCCTCCGTACGGGTGATGTCAAAAGCACGTTGGTTCCTATATTCGTATGTGTTCCTTGGGTATTAAATAGTTATAAAAAACACCAGATGTCACCTGCTGCGTAGTACGCAAGTGCTATTCACTGCGATTATCCAGTTGCCCAATGGGAAGTATGCTCATCACCCAGTAACGACTGAAGTTGAGGAACCGCAAATAAAAGATTGTAGGAAATCCGCGTGCATCGATTTCGATAGGAGAGCTAGCAAAGTATACTTTGAAAAGAAAGGCAAAACCTACTTGCAACTGCAGAAAAAAAGCCATGCGCCTTTAAAAATAAAATAATTCACGATAAAAGCTGCGTAATGATGACTGTTTACTTCAGATATGAAGCCACCGCATGCAAATGAGGAAACACCTCGGGGGAACAAAACGTAAGTGCACGTTCCCATGTTGGGCAAACTTTTTTCATGCGAAATGCCTGCGCCCATAAATCACGTTATTTTTTGCAACCTTATTGTATACAGCGGCGCCGCTGCCAAGAAATGAAGATTGGTGGGCGTCAGTCGCTACCTGTCACCTTTGTCGTTCCTGCAAATTTTTCATATGCACGACACGCTGCAGGTATGTCAATAACAGCTCCAGAAACCAGTTTGTTTTCTTTGCAACGGACTCTAAGTTATTCGGTCTAGTAAATAATACATACGTCTTAATGAAATGCTTGTTACGACTGCCATAAAAAACGCCCATCAGTAAACAGAAATAATCATTCGCGTAATGATCTTCGGTCTCTCTTAATCCATCCTGCACGTTCTGCGCCCTTCTTAATTATGCAGGTAAAGCGATACCGTTTATTTTGAAGTGTTTTTCCGAGCCGCAGACAGAGATAATGTTACTTCGTGTACTTGTCCTTCACGTACATCTTCCACTTGCACACTCGTAGAGCAGTGAAGGTCATGTGTATACTTTACGTTTAAGGCACACCAGGGAGCACTCCGACTCGGAAGTCACGACTGCGCGGTATATTCGCTGTTGTGGAACAGATTAATTGAACGACACGCTTCCTCCAACCTCCGCGCTGGAGCAGTCAAGCAGCAGTTCTTACCTCCGTATTCACAAACGCTCCTCGATTCGATTTTCACACTTCACATGACAAAGTTGATCACTGCGCCACCACTCGGCTGAAAATGACGCTATGCTACGCAAGAAACGCAGCAGACTATTGGTGATATGCAGTGACTTGCCGTGCCTAGAGGCGGCGCTCCCATCGGCTTTCTCAAGTGAAGGCGAAGCGTTGAGTGAAGGGAGGTTTTAGAATACGGGGTAAGGCGTCTTTGTGCACATTAAAAAAAAAGCCAGGCTTGCGCGGAACGTGCAGCACTGTCCCAGCGAAAGCTAGAAGAGTGGCCTTTAAGAGCTTTTTTTTTATACTCGGAGTAACTGCTACAATCACGCTTGCCGGGTACCCATTACGCCATAAATAATAATTCTTGTGCAGTAGGCTGGCGTTCACTATGCTATCCTTCATTATTCTTCGGAGAATCGTGGTGTATGCTACACACTTGCTAGGAATTTCATGCAATCGTTTTGTGCAGTGGCTGACAGTGACCAAGAAATATGCCTGAAGTAGGTATGCGCCACAAAGAACAAAACAAGAACAAGCTTTTGCAATGCGTTGGATCGTCGGACGACCCACTCCTTACGCTATTCGCATTGTGTGAGGCCCGCTTGTTCCTTTGATGTTTTAAAACCTTTTGTTACTCATACTAAAGTGATTCGTTTCACGACATCAAGCCTGTCTAAGGCCAGTTTGGAGATGAGTTACAGCACACGCGTGGCTCAGTGGTAGAATAGTGGGCTGGCACCCAGCAGACCCGGTTTCGAATCCAATTGTGTCCTTAGTGTTCTTCATTTCCTGATTTTTATTTTTTTCTGATACTGGTTACGGACACTGGTGGCGGCGGCGGACAACTATGGCGCAATACTTGACCCATGTTCTGATCTCATAGCGGCTTTCGCTGTAAAAGCTTGAGCAGGCAGCTGCGACTTGCAGAAATAACTGCATCCAGGAGACGAATTGGGTCAGTCGGTGTTTTATAATGAACATTGCCTAATGAACGGATAGAGGAATAGCGTCTGTGGGGCCTTCCTTATCTGTTCTCTTCGTTTAAGCGCCGTTTTCTTTTCGTTTCTGATAGAGTAAAGCACTGCCGTTACGCCTTCTTGTGAAGAGTTTCTTTCTCAGAGTTCCGCACCGTCATGCATGACGTATATCAAGGCAGCGCCTGTTCGCGTTGTAGCGTCACTTTTCGTGATGAAGCGCGAACGAGCACGGATACCAGCAGGCCGCGCGGGGGCGTGCTGCTCAGCGTTTGGCGCGTACGCATTCATAATTAAGGAGGCGATCATTACACGGCCGCACCGAGCATTACCGAGAACGAGAAACAAAATGCCCGTTAATTGCAGTGCCGTTCCGCTAGGATAAGCCGTGTTTCCTGCGGGGAGGCCTTCAAGCTCGAGCCCACGTACCCTTTAGTCGGTGCGCGGCCCCGTGTTTCTCGCACCTTGTGGTGATAATGGCATCGCTCGCACGCTGGAAAGGCCACGCGATAACACGTGCCTTAAGCCAAGGGGCAAGCATAGAGCTCCCTGTCGTTACCTTACCAACTTCACCGCTTCTAACGCGATAGCGTTAGAGAGCTCGCTTCGCGGAAATTTCCGCGTGAGCATCGTTGGCTATGAGTTAAAATTATCATCTTGTGCGTGACCGAAAAATCCACAAAAACGCAACAAAAATAATGAAATATCTCAAGTTCAAGTAAGGATCTCATATCAAAGTTCTGGTATGTGATGAAGGTGTTGTGTGCCTCACGAGTGAATGTTCAGAGAATTCATCAGTTCTTTGCGGTCTTTATTTGGGCGTCCACCTGGGAGCGAACACGTCGCCTGCAATTCTTTCTCCCCGTCAAGCTAGGGGGACTTGGGTTAGCACACTTGTTCCTGCGACAGCTTGTATCGCGTTTCATTTTTTTTGTGTGTGTGAAATCAAAGCGACCCTTTTCATCGCACCGTCATTCAGGTTAGGCTGTGGACTTATCGTGATCTCATGTGAAAGCATAGGTGGGCCTGTAATAAGGCATTTGCGAAAGCTGATCGCTTCATATAAGATGTTGAGTGCTTGATTTACTCAAGAGTATTTGTTTAGTGTTAACCAGAAAAACTTTATACAGGTCTAGTTTAAACTGTGTAACCAGTGCCGTTGTACCATTTTCCCCACCATAGAAGCCCTGAACAGGATGCTTTAAAAAGAGTAAAGGATATGCTGGTGCTACCATCAGTCTTCTTTCATATTGTACATGAACGTGTCTCCGGTGAAAATCATGGATAAGCGATGAGGGCTTCTTCATACCCTGGACAACCAATTCCTATTGATGTCAAAAACCAGAAACGATGGAACATGTATTCTTGGGCTGTTGGGATTCCATATTCTACTTGGACGTGCTACAACAAACTCTAACGAAAGAGCTGCCTCTCGGCACTTACTGAACACGTTTCTTGGAGGAAGTTCTAAATGATTTATTATGCTCCTGGGACTCTTAGCTTTGTCAAAATCGAAATCAGAATTTAGAAATGTTCACCAAGTTGTACAGCCTGTTCGTGACCACTTCATTGAAAGTGTGGTGCGTCTGAGAAAGGTCTATCACACTCTACCTCTGCCTCCGGTGTAGATTTCGTGCTCGAGGAATTGATCAGTATGTATTATTTTCGTCTTATTCAAAGCCTGGTCAACGCGTTTGTGTACATGAAGTCAGAAATAAATAAAAAAAAGATGCGTGGGTGGGGAGTAGAATATCCTTTTTCCACGCAAACGACCCGAGTTCGATCCCCACTCCGACCCAAGCGACCCGAGTTATATGCTCACGGTGCCCCAGGATTCTTGTTATTTATTTTATTTCCATCGTTCTCGATTTTTGGGTCACGCATAAGATGATGATTTTTCGCTCGCAACCAACGAAGCCGATACCGATGCCAGAATTTCTGTGAATCGTGCTCTTTAACACTGTCGCGTTAAAAAGTACACACTCAGTGGTTGAAGTATGCCCTAGGAACAAGATATTGCTATCACTTTCAACTTTTAATGGCGAAGGTTAGGAAGCCCCCCATGTTTTCTATCAAAAATATATCATGAGATTTTATCAAATCATTCGACTATTTGTTTTGCGCACTAAGTCAACTAAACACTGCAAATGGTCTATAAATTTAATGGAGAAAGGCAAGAATCTTTTCGCACATTTCAAGGCTGGTTGCGAAGGTCCTGGACTTCGTCCAAGCTCAAGACATCCTTGATTAAAAAAAGGCAATCCCTAGGCATTTTACGTTTTAAGAATAATTCTCTCACCAGCAGGTGATATTTCCAGGATATTTTTGTTTATCTTTGTTCTTTTTTCTCTATCGTTGTTCTTTTTTTTATTCTTTACATCGCGGATAGCTTTGTTAGGCCGTTTTGGCAATCGGTTAGTTATTGTGCCGCGAACATCGAATATCATTCGTTCTCCGAATATTACAAATATACACGAACTAAATACCTTTCGTTTCCCGTCATTTCCTAATAATAAGCATCAAAGATCGCCTTCGTTTACATTACATTGCTGCACAGACCGCCTGCGGAACGTCCCCGTCTCTGCAGAATCAGTCCCCATGCGTGCATTACAGAGACATTTCAGGATTCCACATTTTGTTGCATAGCATTTTACGTCTGGAAACGCAAGCTTCACGGTAACCCAGACATGTGTTATGGACCCGAGTAAATTTGACAGGGTTATTTTTCTTGCTTGACCGTTGACGGGCACCAAGTTTAAACTTCGTTGCCCTGTATCGTGGCGGAAACCGCGTGGACAACGGCTGCAAATCTACCGCCACTGCTTTAAAACGATGGCTGCGTCTAGACATGTGGCGTCAAATTGGCGCTGAATTTAAGACAAGCCCAGGCCCCAGCTTGTGGTCAGGTTCAGCTCCGACCATTTTACCTTTACGTACGCACTGAAAATGCAGTCACTACTAAACTTAAAACCGACTTCAAATAAATGACTCTGGTGCGAGCATGACTTTTACTGTCAAAAGAATAGAGACCTCAGACAAGCACTCATTGCCTCATGTTATAGGACATATTAACAAATGTATGTTCAAGCATTCAATAAACATTTTAAACTGAGTATGTTGGTGCTTCTCGTGTTGCTTCTGGTATTCTCAGTGTTTGTGACATGCTTATTTTGCTGGGGTGTCGAATGACTTTGCTTTTGACTTGCTGCGTAGATCGTCGACTACCAGTCGACAATTGTTGACCACGACACCTACCGACTTACTGGGAGTATAGACCAGAACAGCTTCGAAGTTTTAAGCAAGTGTTGGCTGCAGCCACTTTACCAATTGCTAAATGTATTGCGTATTCTTTAGTAGTTCTCAACGTACTTCTAACCTATGGTGCCATACTCAATATTTGTGAGAGATATCTATACATTTATTTTTCAAAGATTTTAGTTGGTTCATGCTTCGTTTACTATTGGTTTCCAAGGATTGTGACCTTTGCGTTAGCTTGCGAGATACCGCAGAACTTATTTGCTGTTGCAAGATTAGCTCATTTTTCTTCCGTGAAATTCTAACTCAAGGATTATTGTGGTCCCTGGTGCTACAGTCGTTCAGGGTCCGGTTAAAGTAGAAACACTTCCTTTCAGTACTATAACTTTCACCCTTTGACTCCTGTCTTATTATTTTCCCCGCACACACATGGTCGTAGACAAATTAAAGGCGAACTTAGCCGTAAGTAAAGAGCACAATCTCGTACTTTATTGTTGCGAAAGATTGTCGAGGCCTCACACTGAGCGTGCTAACGGAAATCACGAGGACATTACGTCTATTAGTGAAAACGGGAACAAGAGTGCGTGTTTTAATTAGATATAAATTCATATTTCACTTGCCCATGAATAAGCGTCATCCGTGTCATTGCTCTGCCGCGAACGTTTGCGTGATAAAATCAGATTAACGATCGGAAATGCGTCCAAATCGACACTGTTTCCAGGTTGCATTCCTTCCTTTCTTCCTTCCCTTCTTTTTTTTCGTCATTGTTCAGATGATTTCACTAATAAAATTTCTATAGTAATGAGCACATTGTCCACCACGCTAAAATTCTTGTGCAAGTGCTTTCTGTGAATACGGGAGCCACGTTTTCTGTATACGTACACCTACCCAACTGTCGGATGCGTTCACCTGTAGCGGTGCATGGACAATCCACAACCAGTTACTTGTAGCCAATCCTAATTCGAATTTCAAATGCAACCTACGAAGACATATCCCGGAGGACATGCCATAACGTCATTAGCTTAAAGAGCTAATCTGTTAAGCCTGTCCTAGAGTTTGCATGCATATTATATTGTCACAGGGGTGAGAGAATGAATGAAATAAATATATTTACAAAATATGCAGGGAGAGTCAGAGGCAGCAGCAGCCAAGATGGAGGCCCAACAGCAACAACACGAGCATGGTCGCTTTCATCGTCTTGGTCGTCTATGATGCTCTTTCGTTGCCGATGTCGTGAAACATATAACCCCCCGCCGCTGGCAGCGCCGTCTCGGCGCCTAAAGTAGAGTAGGATCCTATGCGGATATGTACGGTTTGAGGCGGGTCACGTGGACGATGTCAGTAGCGGGTGCGGACTATGACTGACTGACTGTTTAACGGAGCAATCTCGTATGTGACATCGGTAAGCCGGCGTAAAACCTTGTAAGGCCCCGAGTAGCGAAACAGGAGCTTCAAAGAGAGGACAACGTGGCGGCATGGTGTCCAGAGGAGGACCAATGAACCTGGAGAGTAGGAAACTACTCTGTGATGGCTATCGTAGCGGGCCTTCTGAGAGAGCTGCGAGCCAAGAAGACGTTCTCGTGTGATTTGGCGGGCCACTTGAGCCCGAGCAGTGGCATTCCGGGCGTACTTTGTAACTGTTTGCGTAGTTGGTGGGAGAAGAGTCTCGAAGAGTAACGCTGGATGGCGGCCGAGCAATAAATAGAAGGGGAGAAGCCAGCGGTGTCGTGGCGTGACGAACTGTACGCGAATGTCACATAAGGCAAAGTAGTTTCCCAATCAAGGTGATCTTTGGAAACGTACATGGAGGGCATTGTGGTCAATGTTCTATTTAGGCGCTCGGTAAGACCATTTGTTTGTGGGTGATAGGCCGTAGTGAGCTTGTGACGCGTTGAACACGAGCGAAGAATGTCACTTACTACTTTTGAAAGAAATGAGCGACCACGATCAGTCAGCAACTGTCGAGGAGCGCCATGGTGAAGAATTATGTCATGAAGCAAGAAGTCTGCGACGTCAGTGGCACAGCTTGTCAGTAGCGCTCGTGTGATAGCGTATGTTGTGGCGTAATCAGTGGCTACGGCTATCCACTTGTTTCCAGTGAGAGAAGTAGGAAATGGTCCAACTAGATCAAGACCGACGCGGTAAAAGGGAATGGTGGGTATGTCTATTGGTTGGAGCGGACCAGCTGGTGGCAAGGTGGAATGTTTGGAGCGCTGGCAGGACTCACATGCAGCAACGTATCGGCACGCAGAAAGGTAAAGGCCTGGCCAGAAGAATCTTCGCCGCACGCGATCGTACGTGCGCGTGACCCCGAGATGTCCCGCGGTTGGGGCGTCGTGAAGCTGTTCAAGTACAGCGGAACGGAGTGTCGCAGGAACTACGAGTAGTAGCTCTGGTCCCTCGGCGCTGGTGTTGCGTCGGTAAAGAATGCCATCGCGTAGAACGAACAAGTGTAGCGACGGGTCTACGTGGGGTAAACATAGACTCTGCATGATAGACCGCAAGTGGACATCGCTGAGCTGTTCCTTGCATATGTCGGTGAAAGCCGACATGGCGAAGACACAAGAGTAAGAATCATGCGCTGAAAGATCAGGTGGGTACACGGGGTGACGGGATAGACAGTCGGCATCCTGGTGCACTAGGCCAGATTTGTATACCACGTCGAAGCTGTATTCTTGTAAGTTCAAGGCCCAACGGTCAAGTCGTCCAGTTGGATCTTTAAGAACGACAGCCATCACAAGGCATGGTGATCTGTAATTACCGAAAAGGTGCGGCCAAACAAGTACGGTCGAAATTTTCCGACTGCCCAGACTAGTGTGAGGCACTCACGCTCTGTAATGGAAAACTTGCTCTCCGAAGGAAAAAGAAGGCGACTGGCGTAAGCAATGACGCGATCCTGTCCTCGTTGCCACTGGGCGAGAACAGCACCAATTCCATGTCCGCTGGCTTCGGTACGAACTTCAGTATGGGCTGACAGGTCGATATGGGCCAGGATGGGTGGGGAAGTAAGTAATGTTGTAAGGATGCTGAAGGCAGCTGCTTGGTCAGTACCCCAATAAAGAGGCATGTCCTTCTTCAATAGCTCCGTAAGTGGTCGGGCAGTGTCAGCAAAATTGTTCACAAAACGTCGAAAGTAAGAACAAAGGCCGATAAAACTCCGTAGATCTTTTGCGGAACGTGGTATGGGAAAATCTTTGACAACTCGAATTTTGTCAAGATCAGGTTGCACGCCTCGAGCACTGACAAGGTGGCCCAGCACAGTGATTTCCCGATGGCCAAAGCGACATTTGGAAGAGTTGAGCTGAAGTCCTGCTGTCCGGAAAACCTCAAGAACAGCCGTTAGGCGGCTAAGGTGGCTTTCGAATGTAGGTGAAAATACGATGACGTCATCGAGATAGCACAGGCACGTGGTCCTTTTGTATCCACGCAGGAGAGAGTCCATCATCCTTTCAAATGTAGCTGGCGCATTACACAATCCGAATGGCATAACCTTGAACTGGAAAAGTCCATCCGGTGTGATGAATGCGCTTTTCTCATGGTTTCGATGATCGACAGAAATCTGCCAGTATCCTGATCGCAAGTCGATAGATTAAAAGTAGGCAGACCCATGTAGGCAGTGGATACACGTAGGCAGACCCATGTAGGCAATCCGTGGCAGTGGATACACGTCCTTACGTGTTACTTTGTTTAAGTGACGGTAGTCTACGCAGAAGCGCCAGCTGCCATCCTTCTTCTTGACTAGCACGACCGGCGATGCCCATGGACTGCAGGAAGGTTCGATGACGTCTTTTGTGAGCATTCCTTCGATTTCGTGCTGGATAAATTGTCGCTCAGCATTAGACACGCGATAAGGACGTTGTCGGATGGGGCTGGCGTCTCCAGTGTCAATCCTACGAGTTACAAAGGATGTCTGATCCAAAGGGCGGTCATCAAAATCAAAGACGTCGCGGTAGGATTTCAGCAGGTGCAGGATGTCAGCTGTCTGTGCTGGAAGAAGGTCTGAAGCGATCATCTTGTCGATGTTGGCATCCGCTGCGCTCTTCAAGGATGAAAACGGAGCAGAGGACGAAGAAGATTCGGCAACGAACGCTGAAATGGCAGCATCTATAGAAGAAACTTTTGCCAAAGTCATACCATCTGAGATAACTTGAGCGCACCAGCTGAAGTTTAGGATCGGAAGCGATGGTGTATTTCTCGTGACAGTCAAAAGTGTGTGAGGCACGGCAACATTTTTGGCCAGCAGAACGCCAGCAATAGGTGTCAACATGTAGTCACCATCGGGAACAGGAGGGACAGATCTCAGGTTCACGTAAGTAATGGCTTGAGGTGCTAGGCGAACGTGATCTGCAGAACACAGCCGGAGTTGAGCTGGTGCTGGGTCGTCATGGCAACACGGTAAATCAAGTTGAAGCATGCTGGTTCCACAATCAATAAGGGCAAAGTGGGCGGATAAAAAGTCCATTCCGAGGATAAGTTCATGGGAACATTTCTCGAGCACAGCAAATAGCACTGTCGTGGAGCGATCAGCCACACTTATACGCGCGGAGCACATTCCAAGCACTGGAAACGGGCCGCCGTCGGCGACCTGGATGAGTGGCACTGTGGGTGGCGTTAAAACTTTCCTAAGGCGGCAACGAAGTTCTGAATTCATCACTGATATGTGAGCCCCTGTGTCCACAAGTGCAACAACGAGTGTGTCATCTACTTCAATGTCAATAAGGTTGCGCCAAGTCGGCAGCATGGTCTGAGGATTTGGCGGGCAAGCGGTGTCGATGCAGCATCACCTCCGGAAGCTGCATCATCTAGTTTTCCCGCGGCAGGTGGTCATTCGGCGACATTGGTCGGCGAAATTGAGGCGAGCGAGACGACGGGCAACGGGAGAGCGGTGAACGGGACTGGTGAGCATGCGGAGATGGAGAGCGATGACGATATGGCGGCATAAAAGGAACGTCTTCACTGGTGGCCTGAGGTGACTCTCGGCAAGTTTGACCCCGGCACCTCCACTAAATTTCACGGTGGTGAGAGAATGAATGAAATAAATATATTTACAAAATATGCAGGGAGAGTCAGAGGCAGCTGCAGCCAAGATGGAGGCCCAACAGCAACAACACGAGCACGGTCGCTTTCATCGTCTTCGTCGTCTATGATGCTCTTTTTTTGCCGATGTCGTGTAACAATATTGACAGCGCAATGGCTAATCGTGAATTGCCACATCTGTAGGCACATAGCGTACAAACGTAAGCGATATCGGAGGACACTGAAGTTGCCTTTTGAAGCTCATAGCAGCTGAGCGCTGTCCACAAGACTTAAATTATCCACAGCAATAAATGCTCGAGCGTAAAGATATCTTTTTCAATTTAGTACGTCACATTCATGTCTGTAAATTACATGTACCTGTTGATAAAACGCAAATTAGCATGTTCCCCATGACCTTCCTCACAACTGTGATATCTTCTGAATATGGGACCTTCATCACTTGTTCAAGCTTCAGCTCTGTACATTCTGCACGAGAATCGCTAATTTTACTGGACGAGTAAAATTAACAAAGTAAAAATTCAACAAAGTAAAAAAATTGAAAAGATTTGCGGCCGTTTCGAAAATTTCAAATAGCGTCCCCTGGTGTTTTAGTGCTCATTGTGCTAGATGCATGAGACGAACATTTGTATTCGTTGGTACAATAGTTTGGACATCTTCGCAATATTATTTTTTTCTTCCTTATTCTTTAAGCAAGAACAAAACGCTGTTATGTTGACGTATGTTTTATTCTGACCCATATTTAAGGTGAGTCATCAGTTTAGCTCCTTTATGTCTTAGCTTACCGCGGTGAAACAAATACGATGGTTCTGCCAGTTCTGAAATTTTCCCAATTTGAAAGATGAAAGTCTTGGGATTCTCGAACACCAAAATTTTGGTCTCTCTTTTCGTCTGCCTGTTGTTCACATGATTCAGCCACCCGACCAAAGTTTAAGCTCTCACTGAACGCTCAGCCATCTTGAACTAGTGGCTGCTTTCAAACTTGTGAGCCTTTTCGACCAAAAATCAAAGGTATGGCGCAACATCCATGCATTAGTATTACGTGGTGTGTTAATTAACTCTAAAATACGTACATACGTAACTCTAAAGGCCTTAGGCTGCGTTGAAAGTATGACGGTATGTATGACAAAAACACTACGCTAAGCACGGAAATATCAAATCCTCTGCCGATGATATGGTGCTACCACCTGAAAGTGGTCCTACGTTTTGCGCAAGTTTATGTTTCTCGACGCCACTGCCAGATGGCGTTCATGTCTGGTGCGGATGAGACCAGGATTTCTGTAGTGCGGCCGGCAGAAGACTGTTCTTTTGACGACATTTGCTCTGAAGCTCGCAGTTACGTGGCCCATTTTTGTCTACATGTCCACTGCAGTCGGAAAAGGGGGACTGGGTTTTTTATGCATTGACCGAAGACTATTAAATGACGAAGCCCGTCTTATTCATCCATTTTGTTTCAATTGGTGTATTGATGCATGTCGGCTTTCGTGTGCCCTGAGTTAACTGTGTTTCTTAAGTTGCCTTAGCCCATCTTGAAGGCCTAGTTGAAAATAGCGCGCAGTCGTGATCTGCTGCTTCCAGTTGCAGCAACGGCAAGCTGCTCAGATTCTTCCAATGAACATAATTAATTGCCATTAAATATTTTGACAACTCAGTGGCATATGAGATAAACTTATGCCCCGACAGAACATGTAACCAGTATATCCCTTAACTTGAACGAGAACTGTCGATTTATATTCTTTAGAAGGCTTTTTTGTCGAATATTTCGAAAACCGGAAGTGCATGACTGGAAGTGTTTCGAAGACAGACGAGAGTGCCACTTAGCACTCACACCCCTAAAGAAATAAAACGTGGTTAAGCGTATTACTTTGCAATAAGTGAAACTAATGACCTGACATGTCTAAGGGCACCTATATTTTAGGAGCTGGTCTCCTACGGGTGTATCGCTATCCAAATATCGACCCCTGATGGTTCTCTCACGACTTCCATGCCTGTTCTCAGGTGGTGGACCTGGCCGGCATCAAGGACTTCGACAGCCGTGTGGCAATCCAGAACGAGAAGCATAGCCTGCCGCTGCAACTGGGGCACTAGGCCGAGACAGCCTCCCTCAAGGAGCCAACCACGCTGATGCCGCCCAAATCGAAGCGCCGTTCGGCCATGCCTATCGTCGTGCTACCGCCTTCACCGAAACCACCGCCAACCCCGGTGGTACCACCGTACATACTGGGTGCGCCGGACATTCCGTTTCCTCCTCCGCCAGGTTTCATTGTGCAGCCACATCCGGACGGCAGTGGGCCACCCCCTCCTCCGGGGTTTCAGCCGGAGGTTGAAGCACCACCTGGCCCGGGGTTCCTATTCACGTTACCATCAGTACTTCCCCACTCCACGATGAACCACGAGGCGCATGCGCATCGGTGATGTTCGATTAGACGTGAACAGCGT
This sequence comes from Rhipicephalus microplus, assembly GCF_043290135.1. Classification (NCBI taxonomy): domain Eukaryota; kingdom Metazoa; phylum Arthropoda; class Arachnida; order Ixodida; family Ixodidae; genus Rhipicephalus; species Rhipicephalus microplus. Next base: position 27,257 of record NW_027464903.1, read on the forward strand.
GGTATAAACTTTATTGGCGTCGTTATGAACAAGCTTCACCTTTTGGGCCATCGGCCGTTCAATAACCCGGAATAAAGATTGGCAACATTATCCCTTGTGCGTTCTTTTATGCTTCGTGTTATTCTTACAGCATCGTGGCTGGGTTCAACACGGGTAGACTGTGTCTTGAAATGTCAATCTGTAAGTATACTGTATAACATACCTTCTTTGAAGAGTAGTCAGCAAATCACTGTTGTCATCCCGCTAGCAAAGTTTAAGACATCGAAACACTGAACGTTTGCAAGGACTTTACCATTTTAAAGGTGAACCTGCAAATAAATCAATTTTGCCAACACTCTAAGAAATTGAGAAATAATCAGAAAACTGGATATTGCCAGCATCTATATCTTTTTCCTTTTCTTCAAGGAGTCCACAGAAAGCATTTATATTGAAGAATGGGCTGCGTTATGTATACAGACCAAATTATAAGCCATGTTATCAAGTCTGCAGTGCAGTCGGTAAGGTGTCTATGTTTAAACCGAATGAGTGCTGGTTCGAATCGCACAGTCATTAGTGTTCAAACAAATCAAAACCACAAGGCAATGTTGGTCGGCAATCTAGAAAGCTGCAGTCCATTTGTTTATTTTTAATCGCGGCTGGCATTAGCATACCAGCTTCTAAACAATGCATCCTGTGCCGTGCTGGTAGCCAAGTTTGTATGGCGTTCAGTTCATAACCGAAAAGGTGCTGGTTCGAATTACAAGGCTTGCATTGCTGAAACACCAGGAAGTCACCCAGACACATCACATCTGAAATTAAAATGCAACTGCTGTCCCGTGATTTGCCAAACTGGACAGAGGTAATGCTACGAACAACATTGCATGTGGACCTTATACACTTGTGGTGGATCTCTTTATTTCGTAAGTAAAAGCAAAAATTTTCAATAGGTGTCACACACTACAGCAGCATCGGATCATGAGGTCGGAGGGCCCCATGCTGCCAAGTTTGCATAAGGTGGAGTGTGACAAAACTTCAGCAAATTTTTAAAGCTCTAAATAATCCAAGTTAGAACTAGAACACACAGCGGGATTTGAACCACCCACCTTTCGGATATTAAACAAACACTTCACTCCTCGGCCACTAGTACGTCAGAAGCGGGTGGGACCTTATGTTAGGTCAATCTTCCTCCTTTGAATCTTTCCACACTGCTAACAGCATATGACCTTCAATATTGAATAAAAAGCTGCACCAGAATTGGGAGTCGATGCCATTACGTATAGTGGCTCCACTAGCCAACGAGGCATATAATAAGGGGCGAAGCTCTTTCGACCATGGGTCGTTCTCTCATCCGTATGTATGTAGCCACCTCTAGTTTATGACCTGCTGGCGGTGTGTGTATATGTCCTTGAGAATATTATAACTACATGGCTTTTGTGGTTTCCACAGCATATCCACGGAGTAAATGATGAACACTGGGGTAAAACGTCCATCCGTCCGTCCACCTGTCAAACCGTCCTTGCATTTGTCCATTCGCCCGTACGTACGTCCGTCCGTGCAACCGTCCATCTGCCTGTCCGCCATGCTTCTGAGCACCCATCCGTCCATCTGTCTGCCCGTCCATGCTTCCATCCATCCACCCATTCATGCGTCCATCTGTGCGTCCGTTCTTGTGTCCGTCCGTCTGTCTGTCAATGCGTGCTTACGGCCGCATGGACGGACGATCGCTTTGGTCCGCTCATCATCATTCACCCAGTGGATATGCCGTGAAAACCACAAACGTCATGTAGTTATATTATTCCGAAAGACATATACACACAACGCCAGCTATTGAGCAAGTCATTAACCAGAGGTGGCTGCATACATACATACGCAGGAGGAAACGACCCACGGCCTAAGGAGCTTCGCCCCTAATATGGCTCATTGCCTGGTGGAGCCACTATACGAATTGTATCGATTACCCAATTCAGATGCAGTTTTCATGCATTTTTGGAAGGTCATTTGCGGTTACCACTTTAAAGAGATCTAAAAGACGAAGGTTGTCCTAACATTGCAGGTTGCGTGCTCTTGTGACGTGCCAGTGGTGTAGGGGCTAAGTGTTCTTTTCATAACCAGAAGGACGGTGGTTCGAATCCCACTGTGCTGTCTCCTGAAACTTTTTTTAGAAAAAGAGGGTTCACAAATTGGCCTTCTATGGGCTTCTATGGAAGTTATGCTCCAAGTTTTTAGTCCACCTTGTTAGCGCAATAGGCAGCGCGTCAGTCTCATGCTACAAGTTTACATACACATTGCTTTACGTTTATTCTAGAGTCTCCCAAGCTGAAGATTCCCCTGATGTGTTGGCTTTCCCGCAAGGCATGTAAAAAAAAAGCAGCCGAAAAAGCTGAGTCCCTTATCACCCCTGATCAGGCTAAACTTCTGTCTGACGTCACAACTTGCAATGAAGGTTATACTGTGCGTCTATACTAAAGCCTCCCCAGCTGAAGCTTCCCCTGTAGCGTTGCCTTTCCCGACCTGAATGTCAAAAAACAACCGAAAAAGTCGAGGCCCTTATCACCCTTGATAAGGCTGAACTTCTGCCTGACGTCACACCATGCATGGTAAGTTATAGTGTACGTTTAGGTTAGAGTCTCCCGAGCTGAAGTTGCCCCTGATGGGTTGTTTTTCCGCAATGTATGTCTATAAGCAGTCGAAAAATTTAGGCCCTTATCACCCCTGATAAAGCTCAAGTTTTGTCTGACGTCACACCATGCAACGAAGGACATACTGTGCGTTTATATTTGTCTCCCGAGCTGAAGCTGCCCCTGCAGGATTGGCTTTCCTGCAATATATGTCTAAAAGCAGTCGAAAAAGTTTAGGCCCTTATCACCCCTGATAAGGCTCAACTTTTGTCTGACGTCACACCATGCAACGAAGGACATACTGTGCGTTTATATTTGTCTCGCGAGCTGAAGCTGCCCCTGCAGGATTGGCTTTCCCGCAATATATGTCTAAAAGCAGTCGAAAAAGTTTAGGCACTTATCACCCCTGATAAGGCTCAACTTTTGTCTGATGTCACAACTTGCATTGAAGGTTATACTGTGCGTCTATATTAAAGCCTTCCCAGCTGAAGCTTCCCCTGATGCATTTTCTTTCCCGCATTCAATGTCAAAAAGCAGCTGAAAAAGTTGGGGCCCTTATCCCCTCTGATAAGGCTCAACTTTTGTCTGACGTCACACCATGCAAGCAAGGTTATAATGTACGTTTTTGTTAGAGTCTCCCGAGCTGAAGCTCCCCTGATGGGTTGGCTTTCTTGCAATGTAAGTCTAAAAGCAGTCGAAAAAGTTTAGGTCTTTATCACCCCTGATAAAGCTCAAGTTTTGTATTACATCACACCGTGCAACGAAGGATATTCTGTGCGTTTATATTAGAGCCTCCAAAGCTGAACCTTCCCCCGGGGCGTTTGCTTTCTCGCAGTGCATGTTGAAAAGCAGTCGAAAAAGTTGAGGCCCTTATCACCCCTGATAAGGCTCAACTTTTGTCTGACGTCACACCATGCAATGAAGGTTATAATGTACGTTTATATTAGTCTCCCGAGCAGAAGCTGACCATGATATGTTGGCTTTTCCGCAATGTATGTCTATAAACAGTCGAAAAAGTTGATGCCCTTATCACCCTTGATAAGGCTCAACTTTTGTCTGACGTCACACCTTGAAGCGGTGGACCTACTATTGCATCTTTTGGGTTCGCAGATGTCAGAAACGAATAAAAAGATCTTATGACGTCAGACAAATGTTGAGCCTTATCAGGGGTGATAAAGGCCACAACTTTTTTTACCGCTTTCCGACATGCATTGCGGCTAAGCCAATCCATCAAGGGATGCTTCAGTTCGGGAGACAAATATAAAAGCACAGTATATCCTTCGTTGCATGGTGGGACGCCAGACTAATATTGAGCTTTATCAGTGGTGATAAGGGCCCAAACTTTTTCGACTGCTTTTAGACATTCATTGCGGGAAAAGCAACCCATCAGTGGCTGCTTCATCTCGTGAAGCTCTAATATAAACGCATGATATATCCTTTGTTGCACGATGTGACGTCAGACAAAAGCTAAGTCTTATCAAGGGTGATAACAGCCTCATTTTTTTTCGACTGCTTTTTTGACATGCTTTGTGGGAAAGCAAACGCATCAGGGAAAGCTTGAGCTCGGGGAGCTCCAATATAAACGCACGGTATATCCGCCATTAAACGGTGTGACGTCAGGCAAAATTTGACCCTTATCAAGGGTGATAAGGGCCTCATCTTTTTTACTGCTTTTTGACATGCGTTCTGGGAAAGCTTCAGCTCTGGAGGCTCCTGCGCGCAAAGGAGGTCCGTCTTTACATGGTGTTAAGTCCCACTAAAGTTGAGCCGCTATCACTGAAATTCTTAGAGTAAATTTCACGTTTATCAATCACCTCCAGCCTGCATTTTGTAACCTCTACACATATTCTCCATGTGTATTTACCTGCAGATTGATTAATGGCTTGATTTACTTACACTACTCGAAAAGGAGACGGTTAGTGGAACTTCTGTGTAAGTAAACGGTATAGAAGCCATCTCGGTGATTAAGAATATCTGTTCATCCATTCATCTCTTTGTCACTTAATACGAATGGCGCTGAAAGAAAAAACAAAAATAGAAAACAGAAGAAAACATGTGGGCTGCGTTGAGTTTCGAACGTGCGGTCTCATGCTCAAAAGGCGAGTGCCTTACCCACTGTGCTGAAGGCCTAAGCATGCACAGCATCACTATCTCTGAACCTCGTGAATGCGCCGTGAAGAAGTTCAGTATCAAATAAAGAAAAATTTGCAATGCTGCACTGAGTTTTGAACCAAGGGCCCCACTCTCCAAAGGCTTAACCACTGGGCTAAAGACCCAGGCTTGAGGGACGTGCGTATCTCTCAACCTTATTAATGCGCTAAAGATAAATTGGCATATAAAATAAAGAAAAGCTTCGAGGCTGCGCTGAGTTTCGAACCCGTGGTGCCACACTCTAACGTCGAGTGTCTCAGCCACTGCGCTAGAAAATTGGCGGTTCCCACATACTGTGGGACTTGATGATATGGCTGACCTTCTTTTAGTTATGTTTTACCGTGTGAGCCATTTTTCTGCCATAGATTTCTGGTTCAGTAGGGTAGCCCAATGACCAATGTCCTATCTTGATTAACCTCCCTGCCTCTATTCTTCGTTTAGCTGTCTCCCTCGCTCGTTAACAAAAGAATAAGAGTACGTAGAAAAAATTGTTCTACTTGAAGAAAAATTTGTCCTGGTCCGGGAACCAGGACACATTTACTTTCAAATAGAAGATCTTTGTTCCGAGAAATCTTCTCGTGGGTTCATGCTGCAAATGTGTGGCTATCGTTTCTTTCATAAGCCTTCGCTACATTGCAGGATTCGGCAAAGCTCACTCGCTGTAACAAGGCTCGCCGATAATCACACCAATTAAGAAAGTATCACTTTTGGGTAGCTTCGTAGCGCAGTGTTCCGCGTGAACATTTAGCGATGAAGTTTCTGATGCCCAAGCCATCGCTAAATATAATGCTTCTAATCGAGGTCGTGTGTTACCTGTGTGATGAGTACCCAGAGCTAGGCTCATTAGAAACATCTTTCTGTCACAGGGTTCCTCGTTGTGGAGCTTGCACAAAGAAACAACCCTCCAAAGGCACAAGGGCACAAGAATAACGACAACAGCAACAAACATGTGACAATCCTTCAAAAATATGCATTTTGAACAAAAGAAATCGAATAACTTTATTACAATAGGTCATGGAACAATAACATCGCAACCTCATGTAATGACCTTGATCGTGACAAAAATATTCGCATATTTGGTTCTTTATTTTACGAGTACACTTGCCGTAGGTTTTCCTCATACACACCATGAAATGTGATTGCGCTAGTTATTTTATCATACAACCTTCGCAACGGACACCTTATGGCAAACACAAAATCATCGCTCAATTTAGTTGGCTGCATATCACCATTTGCTTGTGGAATTTATGACATGGACAAAGCCTTCACTATCATCGTTAAGATCATCGTGATTGAAACACAACGTGATTCAAGCAGACCGCTCTAACTTACACAACGTGACTCGGACTGTAGCTTAGTTTTACCATTATTTACCTTCGCCGCAATTCTAGCGGTGTTTCGGTATATTCCGTAGTATCAAAGCTCACATCATGTCGCCAACACAGCCTCGATGACTAGACGTATCGAATATGACATGATGCGTCTACAGAATTGTTCCTATATCACTTACAACTGCGTGTCAACCAAAGCTCGCATCAGACCACGTGCCTTCGAGAACTCACAGTATGGGCATCAGCTGACGCTTTGCAAAGGAGACGACGCAGAAGCGAGGTAAATCCGACACTTGTTTTGCCAGTTTTACGAGTACTGTACAAACAGCTTCTAACGTGCTCCAGTCCTATTGCAAGTGATATCTGCCACTGTCAGCGCAGTGCTTCGTCGCAGTGCTCCTTAGTTAATCTTTTTCTCCAGCCTGCGATTCCAAATGCGCGGGTTTACGCATTCAGGTAATGCGCAGCAAGGGTATAGAGTTTATCTTAACGATGCTTGCGAAGCGGCTGTAT
>NW_027464903.1:34048-63515 GCF_043290135.1 Rhipicephalus microplus
CATAACATGTAAACGATGTCTTACGAAAACGAAGTGAATAATTTTATGATATGACTAGTACTTTGTGTTCCTCATACAGCATTACGCCATACCTATTTTGATAGACGTGTCTCTAGCGATACGGTCAGGAGAGCAAAAAGTCGTATGCGCTCATAAGAGAATGAATAAATAGAATAGGCATTTTTAAAATAAATTGCAGAATACTATTCGCTAAAAGCTGATTTCAAACATATTGACTGGCCGATGGTCTGTATTAAAGCTTATGTGGAAGTTGTAAGAAACAAAAAATTGCATCTTTGGTAGAAACTCAAAAATAAGTTAAATGTTCAAACAAATGTAGAAAACAAGAGAAAAGTATTTTATAAATAATGCCACGTTCCATTTCCAAGTTTTTGTTATCGTCCCAAAACACCACGCGATTCTCAGCGCAAACCGCGCCTGCAGTTTTCGAGAAGGTTTCGTACTGTAGTAGATCATTTCGATAAGATCACACCCACTGTGCGAACGGTACAGATTGTTCTGGAACCTACGCCACCGCCAGCGATAACGCTGGAACATTCGACGGCAAGAGTATAAATGCCGACGCGCTTTGCCGCTTGTCAGTTGTTGATCGAAGGCCGACGCTCCGTTTGCCGCTATCAGTCCGAGATTGCTATCTGTGCGAGACTGCTGCTGTATTTGGACCTTCCGTTTACCGGGCACAGGTTCACCCAAATAAACAGTTAAATCCCAACACGAAGTTTCCTGTCTTCGGCCACGTCCCGACCCCGTGACATCTGGTGGAAGTGCTGCTTCGTTCATGTACCGGACGCCCCCGTCAAGCCGTGAGCCCAGCCCACGTCGCGGAGAAGACACCGACGCCAACTAGGAGCAGCGAACAAGCCGCCGACAGCAAGGGCTACCACCGGAGTACGGGCTTCTACAAGACAAGGCGCGGAAGACCAAAGCCATGACCGCGACTGCAGCGACAATGACAACCGCAGCGTCCCAGCCCATGATGGTCATGCATCAACCCAGGGAACCACCAATTTTCCATGGGTCATCGTTCGAAGACCCGAAGTCCTGGCTAGAAACATACGACCGTGTGGCCGCCCTCAACCACTGGGGCCTTGACGAAAAGCTGCGTCGTCTGTTCTTCTATTTGGAAGACACCGCAAGGACCTGGATCGAAAATCGGGAGTCCACGCTCCGAACGTGGGATGTTTTCTGCGGCGCATTCCTGCAAACGTTCGCGAGCGTCGCTCGCAAAGAGCGGGCCGCTGCTTTATTAGAGACCCGGGTCCAGCTACCAAATGAAAATGTCGCCATTTTCACGGAAGAAATGACCCGACTATTCCGTCACGCTGACCCAGACATGCCTGAGGAGAAAAAAGTTCGTTTCCTCATGCGAGGGGTCAAACAGAAGCTCTTCGCGGGACTCATGAGAAACCCACCAAAAACCGTCCAAGAATTTGTAGCCGAAGCGACCACTATCGAAAAGACCCTGGACATGCGCACCAGACAGTATGTATAATCGTCGCCTGACTGCAGACTGCGCAGCTGCTCAAGCCAGTAACTCCTGAGACCTGCGTGAAACGATCGGAGCGATCGTGCGGGAAGAGCTGCGCAAGCTGTTGCCTTCGGCGCAGCCTCAAGTGGATTCAATCGCCGACATTGTGCGAGAAGAAGTTCGGCAATCGCTTCAAATTCCCCACGCACCGCTGCCCCGAGCCGGAAGCTATGAGCTACGCCGCTGCACTGCGCCACAACGCTCCTCCCCGTCCACGCCAAAACGCCGCCCCATCCCACTTCCGTCGACAGACGCACCGCCGCCACCACCCCCACCGACGTCATACCGTTCGCCAGCGGCCCAGCGCAGTGCACCGAGGAAGACTGACGTCTGGCGCACCCCTGACGATCGCCCGCTCTGCTACCACTGCGGCGAGGCCGGACACACATACCGCCGTTGCCAGTACCGATAAATGGGACTGCGTGGCTTCGCCGTCAATGCACCGCGTCCACAGCCAGGAGAACGACCACGTGACATCGCCGACTACCTGACAGGAACTCGGTGGACACCACGAAGTCCTTCGCGTTCGCCGTCGCCCAGCCGCCGCACGTCACCACACCATCGGCAGTACTCTGGCCCTACGCGGGACTGGTCGCCTAGCCCGTATCCGGACAATAAGGGCAGCAACCGGTGGAGGTGCGGTTGCTGTGCGACGAACTACCGAAGATCCTCCGATGACGACGACGCCGCGACGGAGCTTTCCGGACACAACGCCAACCAGGCAAAACCCTGACGGCGAAAGCTCACTTACCGAAGGTGGCCTGACGACGCAACATGAAAGCAGCGGAACAAGTCGACGCAGCCGTGACCCGACGCCACGCCCTAACTGTAATGCGAGACGGCGAACTAGCGACCTTATGTCCTTGTCGACGGCAACAGTGTGAACGCTCTCGTCGATACTGGAGCTGACTATTCTGTCATGAGTGGGTCGTTCGCAACGAAGTTAAAGAAAGTTAGGACAGCTTGGAAAGGCCCTGAAATCCGCACAGCTGGAGGTCATCTTGTAACGCCTGCAGGAATCTGCACAGCGAGTCACCATTAACGGCCGTATTTATCCTACAGACTTCGTAGTCCTACAGCGTTGCTTGAGAGATGTCATCCTTGGCATGGACTTCTTATGCCTCCATGGTGCTGTCATCAACCTAAAAACAAAGTCGATAACGTTATCCACAGAAGAAGCACTATCACCGCGCATGCCGTCAGGACACCATGCCTTGAATGTGCTGGAAGAACAAGTCACCATTCCGCCTCGCTCAAGCGTCATTATTTCAGTCGGTGCTCCTAAATCACCTGACTTGGAAAGCGTCGTTCAAGGCAGTCAGCATCTGTTGGTCACCCGAAATATTTGCGTCGCAAGAGAAATTGCAGAGATGCGGGGAGGCAAAGCAACGGTTATGCTCACGAATTTCAGCAATGAGTACAAACATGTGAACAAAGGAACAACGGTCGCATACAACGAAGAAATTGTCGAAGCCACCAGTGCTTTCGCTCTCGCCGATTCTGCAGAGCCTGCTCAGAGGAACCAAGCCCCTCCCATAGCTTTCGACGTTAATCCCAGACTTCCGAACGATAAGCAAGAACATCTCAAGGCCCTGCTCCTGCAATACGAAGATTGCTTTTCGTCATCATCGAAAATTCGGCAGACCCCAATCACGAAACATCGCATCATAACCAAAGAAAATGCCAGACCACTCCGTCAGAGTCCGTACAGGGTTTCGACGCGAGAACGTGAGGCCATGATGAGAAAAGTTGAAATGCTGCGGGATGACATTATCCAGCCGTACAAGAGTCCATGGGCATCCCCCGTGGTGTTAGTGAAGAAAAAGGATGGGACCCTACGTTTCTGCGTCGAATATCGCCGCCTGAACAAAATCACAAGAAAGGACGTGTATCCTCTCCCACGAATAGACGACGCACTTGATCGACTCCATAACGCCAAGTACTTTTTGCCAATGGACCTCAAGACTGGCTACTGGCAAATCGAAGTCGATGAAAGAGACCGAGAGAAGACGGCGTTTATAACACCGGATGGCCTCTTCGAGTTTAAGGTGATGCCCTTCGGCCTTTGCTCAGCGCCTGCAACTTTTCAACGCGTTATGGATACAGTACTGGCAGGATTGAAGTGGCAGACTTGCCTTGTGTACTTGGACGACATCGTCGTGTTTTCCTCGAGTTTCGATGAGCATTTTCGGTGCCTTGAAGCTGTACTCCAAGCCATCAAGACTTCCGGACTCACACTGAAGACAGAAAAGTGCAGATTTGCGTATGAGGAGCTCTTGTTTTTGGGGCACGTTATCAGCAAGTCTGGAGTTCGCCCCAATCCACGGAAAACAGCTGCCATCGTCGACTTCCCGCCGCCCACTGACAAGAAAGCCGTGCGCCAATTTCCGGGCCTGTGCGCCTATTATAGGCGGTTCGTGAAAAACTTCGCCCGCATCGCCGATCCTCTCACTAACCTTACCAAGGCCGACGTGGAGTTCAAGTGGAAAACGCCACAGGAACACGCTTTCCAGGAGCTTAAACATCGCCTCCAGACGCCTCCGTTACTTGCCCATTTCGACAAATTCGCCGAGACAGAAATACATACTGACGCAAGCAGCGTAGGTCTTGGCACCGTTCTTGTGCAGAGGGCTGACTGACTTGAAAGGGTTATCAGTTACGCCAGCAGATCGCTATCCAAAGCAGAAGCAAATTATTCCACAACAGAAAAGGAGTGCCTCGCCATCATCTGGGCTACGTCGAAATTTCGCCCCTACCTCTATGGCAGGCCCTTCAAAGTTGTGAGCGACCACCACGCCTTGGGTTGGCTAGCCACCTTGAAGGACCCTTCAGGTCGCCTCGCACGATGGAGCCTGAGACTTCAAGAATATGACATTACTGTCATTTACAAGTCTGGCAATAAACACTCCCACGCCAACTGTCTCTCTCGTGCGCCTGTCGACCAACCGCTACCCGACGACCCGGATGACGACTACTTCTTGGGAACGATAACTACCGACGACTTCGCTGAACGACAGCGGGCCGACCCGGAACTTAAGGCCCTAATAGAATACCTCGAAGGCAGGACCACCGAAGTCCCGAAGGTATTCAAGCGCGCACTTGCGTCGTTCTTTCTACGAAAGGGTCTTCTACAAAAGAAAAACTTTTCACCACTTCGAGCTAAGTACCTCTTTGTGGTGCCTTCAGCTCTGCGACCAGAACTCCTGCAGGCCCTGCACGACGATCCGACGGCAGGGCACCTCGGTGTTTCTCGCACGCTCGCGAGGATACAAGAAAGGTACTACTGGCCACGTCTTACCACCGACGTCACTCGTTATATGAGGACATGCCGGGACTGTCAGCGACGCAAGACACCGCCGACAAGGCCAGCGGGACTTCTGCAGCCAATTGATCCACCTTGCCGACCTTTCCAGCAGATGGGTATGGACCTACTGGGGCCGTTCCCGACGTCGGCTTTTGGAAACAAGTGGATCGTGGTAGCTACCGACTACCTCGCCCGCTACGCCGAGACAGAAGCCCTGCCAAAAGGCAGTGCATCCGAGGTAGCTAAGTTCTTCGTCGAAAATATCGTCCTACGTCACGGCGCCCTGGAGGTCCTTAACACCGACAGAGGAACGGCATTCACTGCCGACTTAACTCAAGCGATCTTGGCATACAGCCAAACAAACCACCACCGGATGACAGCGTACCACCCACAGACCAACGGCCTCACCGAGCGGCTTAACAAGACGATTGCCGACATGCTGTCAATGTACGTCGATGTCGAACACAAGACGTGGGACGCCATTTTTCCGTATGTGACCTTCGCATACAACACGGTGGCACAGGAGATGACGCAGATATCTTCATACAAATTGGTCTATGGAAGGAGCTCGACAACGACGCTCGATGCCATGTTACCCAACGTCACCGACGAAGAAAACCTCGATGTGAGCGAGTACCTTCAACGTGCCGAAGAAGCCCGACAACTTGCGCGTCTCCGTATCAAGAATCACTAGACGACCGACAGCCTCCGTTACAACCTTCGACGACGCTTCGTGGAATACCAGCCCGGTGAACGTGTTTGGGTGTGGACGCCGATACGCCGACGTGGACTAAGTGAAAAGCTTCTGCGACGGTACTTCGGACCGTACAGGGTGGTTCGACGTCTCGGCCCACTTGACTACGAAGTGTTCCCCGATGGCATCACGAACTCTCAACGACGCCGATCGCGACATGAAGTCGTCCATGTCGCGCGCCTCAAGCCGTTTCATGCGCGTTAACAAACTGAAATAGGGTTTTTTTTATTATTGTTGTATCGTAATTTATTCATTCTACTTTCTTGCATTATTATTGTACCTTCATTTTTAGTTAAAGCCTCGGGACGATGCCTTTTTTCAGAGAGGGGCAATGCCACGTTCCATTTCCCAAGTTTTTGATATCGTCCCAAAACACCACACGATTCTCAGCGCAAACCGCGCCTGCAGTTTTCGAGAAGGTTTCGCACTGTAGTAGATCATTTTGATAAGATCACACCCACTTTGAGAACGGTACAGATTGTTCTGGAACCTACGCCACCGCCAGCGATAACGTTAGAACATTCGACGGCAAGAGTATAAATGCCGACGCGCTTCGCCGCTTGTCAGTTGTTGATCGAAGGCTGACGCTCTGTTCGCCGCTATCAGTCCGAGACTGCTATCTGTGCGAGACTGCTGCTGTATTTGGACTTTCCGTTTACCGGGCACAGGTTCGCCCAAATAAACAGTTAAATCCCAACGCGAAGTCTCCTGTCTTCGGCCACGTCACGACCCCGTGACAATAACGTAAACAAGAAGTTGATGCCCAAGAAAACAGGGAATTATACGCAATTGGTTCCCACAAGTGAACAATAAGAACAATCATTGCGAAATATAAGAATTAAGTTCAATCGTCACATATTTACTAAGTGCATTGGAGTTGCTTCGCTGAAAAGCATTTGACTACTTTATCGATTTAAAATATGTGGCAAGTTAGGCTGTAATGAGTGTAGGCTATACTTATTTCTAAATCTGGGACCATACCATATGTCACTTTTTCTGGCATTGCGGAAGTGACCCTAGGTGTCAATAATACAGCAGACGGAAAAAATCTCTGAAGTTCCTCTTAGATTTTTTAGGTGCAGGCGAGAAAAGTTGAGATACTGTATTTTAATGAGTTTTTGATTTCGGGAAGCTGCTCATGTTGTCTCCAATGAGCCCACAGTATCAATGTTCTGAATCATCTTCTTGTTTACTGAAAATATTTTCTTAATGTTTTGTTTTTCCAGTAGTCACCTCAGACGAAACTACAAAAACCTAAATGGGAAAATAGATAGTCGATATACGCTGACCGCTGATCTTTGCTGAAAAATGCATTGAAGTTAAAGAAAAAATCACCACCTAAACCCATCGTACAGCTGGTTAACTAGGAGGGCTCAGAGGTTAAAGCCGAAGCCAGTGTTTCGCTTGAGCAACTCCCGCCGTGAGTGGGCGTTGGCCCTGGCGAACGCCTTCTGGCCATTGCCGTGTTGACGCTGTTCTGCCCACAATGCCACTTCTTCAGCTCGCCGTTGTCACTTCTATTAGGTTCGGAAAGCTGCCGGATTCTCGTTGCGCAGTTGTTGCTTGTGCTTTGCCACCTGGGCCTGTTCTTGAGCCCGGATGGCTGCAGCAGCCCGGCGCACTTGAATTATCTCACAGATCAGCTGTTGGCGCTGTTCATAGAATATTATCTGATGTTCTGCCATTCGTATGGTCTGTGCCCTCTTTACAATGAAGTTTTCAGTTCGCTGTGTGCGGGTTCAGGGACATGAATGTGAAGGAATGAATGACGTCACTAACGACGAAGCTAATAGCGTACGCTTGGTTGGGAAGTACAGAGAAACGTAACAGACGGCGCATCCAATGAAAATCGTTTTCAAAACTCACGGTGAATGTATTTTTTTTCGACTAGCCATACGCAGATTTTGCTGAAAAAAGAAAAATGATGAAACACGTTACTCTATGAATGGAACTTTCAATGACCATAAGTTAATGTACCATTAAACCTTCACGAGCGACCATTCTGGAAACGCGCATATGCATGCCGTAGTTAAAAAAAAGCCGCCTTAGCGCTAACTTTTATTAAACGAAATCTGAAATCCTCACCGGCTGCCCTAAAAAAAATAGTGCTTATATTTCGTTTGTCCCGCTCATTTTAAGTAATGCGCGTTATCCTCGGCACCCAAAGAAAAAGGCCTCTACTGACATAATCAATAAAGTGCTCAAAACAGTGCCGAAATTCGTTCTAGGAGGTCTAAGCGATGGGACTCATATACAGAAATGAAAACAAGCTTGGATTGAAAGCGTTCTACTCGCGCGGAAGAAAATTGCCCTGGAAGACTTTGTTATATATATATATATATATATATATATATATAAATATATATATATATATATATATATATATATATATATATATATATATATTATTGAAAAACTGGTACTAATTGAAGAAACTTGCTTTAAACCCCCCTATTTCTGCCTGCAAGATCTCATCATGACGGGGACATTGAAGGGTAAAGGACTCGAAAAACTTTTATGCTAATTCTTTTTTAAATACGCTGTGCTGTACTAACGCACACCTGGTTTTTTAAATGTTGTATACTTTGGGCAAAGTAGAATATTTCTTCAAAAATAAATGCGTGAAATAATGAACAAGTGATAACAAACTGGTATTCCTTAAAATAGATAACACTGTTACACGCGTAAGGAGATTATAAAAATTGGGGATGCATAGTTATAATTTTAAGATTTCTAGCAACATCACAGCGACTACAAATATATCGTGTGACACTTATTAGCATCGTTAATAAATATATTATAATATGATGAAGGAGAATAACTTGAAATACACCTACAAAAAATGGCAGCATATGCATGGAGTGAATGATGGAGAGTGGGGCGAAGCATTCGTCCGTCCATTCGTTCTTGCTTCCGTTCGTCCATGCGTCCGTCTGTGTGATCGTCCCTGCGTCCAAACGCCCGTCCGTGCGTGCGTCTGTTCGTGCGTCCGTTCCTGCGTTCGTCCACGCATCCGCCCCTGCGTCCGTTCATGCGTCCATCCATGCATCTGTATGTGTGTCCGGTCGTCCATATATTCAACACTACAAGTACCACCATCTCGCATCTTTTCATCATACATTCAACCCAATATAGAAAGCACCGCCATCCAGCGGACATTCCAAAAACTAAATGAAAGGTGGCACACGCACACTTTCTTACGGCGTGCGCTTTGTATCTACTTTCAACCTTTAACCACCTCGAGTTCATGGTATAGACTAGTTAAATGTATTCATGGCACTGCGGCTCAACGCTCGCTAAACCTTTCTAAACCTAAGGAGGTTACACCCAGCGAGTATAACGTAGCAACCCTTTCTTGTCAGATAGTGCTCAATGTACATGCCAATGTCTGCTAGTGCGAAATGAGAGATAGGAGCATTCGGCTTTCAGTTAACGCGCACGCCGCGAACTCTTTATTGTTCAACAAAGCACAGTAGAAATCTCCCACAGGCAACGCCTTGCAGGTCAAAATCTAACACTGGTTACACACTGCGACTACGACTACGACTACGAGGGACGAACGGGTGCCGCTTTAAGGAGCTTCGCCCCTAAAATTTGAGGCACTTATGGAGTTGTGGTGCCAATTCTGAAAGAAATGTGATGCTTGGCGGCCTTCCTTGACTTTATATATTTTTATTTCTATTATTTCCTCGCTTTCTTTTCTGTTTTTATCTGTATTTTGTCAATATTTCCTTCTACTCTTTTCTTTATATCTGTATTTTGTGTTCTCGTAAATGTTTTCTGTTCCCCTTGTTTCAACCTCTCTCTTTGGTGTTTCCTGTCATTGCTGTTTTTTTTCTCAAAGCTTTTTGTGTTTTTGTCTTTCATTTTTCCCCGTCTCTTCGATTTCTTTGTCTCTAATTTGCTATTTTTGATTTCTTTTATTCTCTTTCTCTTTGTGGCTCTCTGGGCTCGTAGTCTCCCACACACGTGCAAGTTTACTGCAATCTGCGACTGAAAAATCGGCACAGCTGACTAGCACCTGCCGGGCACCGAGCAGAAGATGAAGGAGATGACGAAGAGAGTGAGTGGCGGCCGAGTTATTGCTCTGGACGTACAAGGCCTAGCTGTGTCAGGTCGTAGCAATGTGACGGGCAGTGACTTACGTCATAGCTAGAGGAAAACGTTCATGCAACCGCCTATACACCAAACCTCCGGCTTGAGCAGCTTCACGTTTAAAATAAATTGGTTTCTGGCGAACAATTTTCTTAATAATGGCGCCACTGCATTCCACAGACTCCTCAAGGTAGCAGTCGGGTTCAGCATCCTAATACGTCCTCTTGCAATGTGTAGAAACGTTTTTTTCAGGACTGAGAGAAGATGAAAGTCGAGAATGTTCGGAATGTTCCTTTTCTGCTCAGAATTGATTTTGTTGGATTCAGTGGACCAGTCACCGAGCAAAGGGTCTGTGGAATGCCGTGGTGTATGCAAAAAATTAAATCTTGTATTCTCTTTTGCACGGGTAAAAAGCAGGCAAGAAATCACTTCTGTACGATGGCCACAATTGCACGAGGCGGAGTGCTCCCGACGGCTTAGCCTCTTTTCTATGTTATCTCCCCTGAAAGAGCAAAAAAAAGTAAGCACACTTCGAATACCAGAATGGAACACCAAACAAGCCCTCTCGCCTCTTGGACAACCCATACCAACCTTTATTTCTTTTCAGAGCATAGCTTCTTGGCAAAGTTGGATGTCTTTTTACCTTGACATTGTGTCTGCTTCTACCGTAACCACCCTACACTGGAAATGAGAAATGTACACTAGTGCTCCCTGAAATCGATGGGGGCTAACACGAATAATACATTCCAGACCTCAATGCCCCGACATTTGTAACACGATAACGTGTAATATAAGATAGAGGGCCTGTGAATCCTTCGGAGAACGGGGCAGAAGTAAGAATAAGAACTAAAAAAAGAGTAAAACAATAGAAATTGTGCTTTAGGAAAGATTGAGTGAGAAATCGATAAGTAGCGGCCGAACAAGCAACAGATGGAATTTTTCGGCGCCACCCATACGCCCTTTTTTTTGGTTTCCTTGCAAAAAAAGGCGGTGTTGTCGGACCTCCCATTGCTCTGGAAGTCACGAATTATATGTCTCGTATATTGCAACAGTTCTGATTCTCCTCAATTCGTATACACAAACAGACTTTTTGTGCTACAAACCAAACAAGAAAGCAAGGCAGGGGATTGTAAGTTGACAACGGCCAAAGGGCGCTTGCTTCTCACGCTGCAGGAACCGGGTGTAAGAACTGGAGCAGCTTGAACATACCAATATTCATAAGATACCACTGTTTGCCTCACCATGAGTAATCTGCCAATGCAGACATCCAATTTTAACCTGCCCACTTTACACGTCTTCGACTTCATATGTGTATCTTTTTGAACCAGACGCGGTAAGATTCTTTAGATAATTTTACTCGATCAGTGCCACCAAATTTGTCTGTCTGAACTCATGTATTCGGTGATTGCTTTAACTGTCAGAGTGCGGCCACTGTAAACAAGTCATGCATTTTTACCAATATTCCTTGCCCAAATTTTATTTACTTTCTTTCACTGGTGAAGTGTCAGTAAGTTTAAAGGGGCTTTTTTTCTGACCCTTCAAGCATTTTGGACTCAGTAAAACTTCACAGGTGTTGTTAAAAGTTGGTCCAGTGCCGCAAGCAGACACAATTTTAGTTTCAGCGGCTCGAAACAGTTTTGTTTGACGAAACGCTGACTGTCGCCTGCTCTCTTTTTACGAGAACGCTTCTGCGATCAATGTCACCATACAGCGTGCATACCGGTGGGCGAGTTGGGATAGCCAGGGTGCAGTTGTGGTGGCGGGGGGACACCCTTTAATCAAGGCCAAGTACTAGCACTGGTCAAAAGCAACGCTTGCACAACCGTCCAATCCACAGACCTCAAACGCTGCGCTGACGCACAGCAGGTGGACGCCGTCGCCAGCCGCGCGGACGGCCACCGCTTCCAAACACGCACTGTGAAAGCTCCTCTCCTCTCGTTTCCTCTCGTTTCCACATCTCTCGTTTCCCCATCTGACCCCCTTCTGTCTTTCCCGGCGTCCCCCTCCCCCCCTCTCTCTCTCTCTTTCTCCATGTGTGTGTGTGTGTGTGTGTGTGTGTGTGTGTGTGTGTGTGTGTGTGTGTGTGTGTGTGTGTGTGTGTGTCATGTGCGTAACGCCCTACCCGATACGTTGAGCTGTCGAAGCCGCCTGCAGCGAACAACCGCGCTAAATCTCTTTTTCCGCCTATCCACATTGTTCCCTCCCTTGGGCAGCACTTCTCACTTTTCACCACGCCTTGGGCGCATAGTACCCATACTCCGATGTGTTTTGGGCCTTTCGTCTGACATGCGATCTGCCTTTCGCTGTGTTGTCAGCCGATGTGCCACGCGTCGATTCAGCAATTTCTCTATTTCCTTGTAGTTTGGTATAGGACTACTGTCGAAGGTTACGTATACCTATAACATAGATAAGAGAGAAAAAAGAGCGCCAAAGGCTTACCAAACCCCAATTAAATTTTGCAGAGACCGAATATGCCGGTGACATGGCGCGTTGTTAATTAAGCTCTCACCACCATAGGGTATAGATTAAGTACGAAGAGTTTACGCACATGCGCCACGGACGAAATTAGTTACACGTGGATTAACTGAGAATGTTCACTGTCATTTTGGTTCTTTTTTATATCAATACCTTTAAAACGTAGTAGTTTTTTTTCACCTAGTTGAGGTAATCAACTAGAGTATACACTTAGAAATGTAATTTCTCCCACTCTATAAAATTAAAAAAATGGGTCCTCCACATTTCAAAAGATCTCAGTAAAGCATCTGTACGAGTCTCTCCCATTAGCGTAAAAAAAACTAATCATCCGGGAGAAGCTTCAAACATCGTTGAACTGAACAACAGGGGATAAAAGAAAAGCATAAATAATTGTATGTTATCACTAATTTATTACGCTCTAACAGATCGGTGTAAACGTTTCAAAACAAACTCTTGAATGTATAAGCTTTTGAATCTGTTCAAAATGGGGGTAAACAGTGAAAACCTTCCGTCTCTACATTTCAAATTGAAGGTAAAACTGATGTGCTCAAAATAACATGACCGGGATACCGAATGAACGTGATCAAGCGCCCGTCCCTGGTCATTTTTTTGTCTTTCTTTTTTGCGCACATCAGTTTTACTTTGAAGTATTACCAAATTCCCCCAGCTACAAGTTTTTCTGTATCAAATTTTAAATGGTTGTTATCCCTGTGTGTTTTTATTCCTAATCGTAATATTCATTACATAGTGGCCCGTCGTACACCCTGTACTCTTTCAATTCAAATAAAAAAAAACAATAAAAGGCGCGTGTTTCTTCCAATTCCTTTTAATACAATTGGGTGAAAGAGTTCCTTTCGCAGAAATTTCGATCTAGGTGTCGGCTTTGGCGTCGTTGGAGAGCGAAAAATCTGCGATTTCCAGGAGTGCGAATATGGGATAGATGCAGATTAATATGATTTAAATGCTCTGTTCGAGTGTGAATTGCACCCAACACTTCTGTGTGGCAAACAGCTGTTCTGACACATAGACACGCCAAGCCTTTCTGAAAAAAAAATACAATTGTCAGGTAGTGCGACAAGTTTCTCTTGTGTTCGTTTATTGCGTTCCAAAAGCGTATCATCGCACCAGGCGTCAAACATGGGAATCGTTCAACTAGTTGTTGGATTAAAGACACACTAATTACAGATCACGCATCCCTATTAAAACATTGCTATCAACGATAGTATCAAGAAAGTGCACAACTACGCTAGTGAGCGTGCTGCTTCACAGGCACGTGAGGGGTACTTTGTCGTTTCTCAAATGGAAGAACTGGGCACTTCGCAAGTATACCTGCCCCAAGAATTCTAACATATTTTGAGACCCAATGCTACGCATACGGACTCACCTTCCTATACGGTAAGGCTGACGTGTTTACTAAAAAGCGACGCCAGCTTAGCCATTGAGGTTAGCCATTTACAGTGGGACCCAGTCATACTATCACGTTTTAATACGTTAAGGGAGACCCAAGCGTGCTGCAAAAATTATTCTTTTTAATTGGTGTGTGACCCAACTTGGCACACCAGCTTACC
The DNA here is from genome assembly GCF_043290135.1 of Rhipicephalus microplus. Classification (NCBI taxonomy): domain Eukaryota; kingdom Metazoa; phylum Arthropoda; class Arachnida; order Ixodida; family Ixodidae; genus Rhipicephalus; species Rhipicephalus microplus. Next base: position 47,794 of record NW_027464903.1, read on the forward strand.
TCCGTATTTTGTTCTGTTTATTCTTCGAATACGTCGACAGTGACCGACAACTGCCAACCTCGGTGCGCATGTCACTGGTGACCTCGTTTGGTGTTTTGGTTTCTGCGTGCTCCAGTGAGTTTATCTTGCGGGCGTGTCGCGCAACGTGAATGAGCCATGTGCTAGTGAGAATGGTTGCCGAGAGCCCCTAAACATGCTGTGCCTCAGAATCTGGGATATAAAAAAAATAGCATGAGTCTTTTTTTTTATTTGCGAAGTGCAAGTACTGCTAGCCCACTGTCACTAGCTGACTCTAAAGCTCTAAAACTTCTTCCTCCACCCGGCGTACATCGACGAGAAGCCTCGCTTATTTATCACCTTTGCTTAGGAATTGCTTTCATGAAAGCATATACCTCGTTAATTGGAATGACTGAAAGAGCGGCATTCGATGTTTATGGTACCGATGAAAATAGCGAACATATGCTGTCCCACTGTCCTCGATTTTCCTTAGAGAACTTTAGGTAACTGGATAACAACGTGGGTGGTTGAAATCCTTTCCACCAGCTACCGCGGCGATCCAAGCGACTCAGAAGAAAACCATCAGCTCTCAGGAAAGTGACCCAATCAATTTTTTCCAGTTGATTTTTTCTAAAGTAAACTTACATCCTTATACCACATGCGTCACTATATAAGCCTTAGATTAAGCTAAAACATTCGTAGAAATATAAGTCTTTAGACATATTTTACTGAATGTTGAAAAAAAAAACGTCAGTGTTTGACCGGAAGTGCCTGAATAAGATAACAAGAGCGTCACTCACTGTTTGTGCCGCGGAAGAGTTCTGGTGCTGCATGACAGACTAAAAAACATTTATTCATAGATAGACAGTAAGGGTGGGAGCGCTCTGTAAGGGGCTGCCCCGTTCAAGCACTAGGTGGCCTCGCTCTTACGGAAGCCCATTCACGTCAGCCACCGTGGCCCGGGCACACTCCACCGATGCTCGTTTGGCCGTCAGGTCAGAGCAGCCGAAACAGCACTGCTTCCTACAGCTCTCGCGAACGGTTGGATAAAGGATTTAGGTTGGGAGTTTTTTAGCACGCCCACACCATGTGGAAAAAATGCCGCAGAAATTCTCCTTACAGTGCTGGCATTTCCTCATGCAAGTGGGGTCGAAGTGTTTCACCATGGTCACGGTCATGAAAAGAAACGTCTTGCAGTGAAACCCAGGGCGGTTTCAGTAAGGAAAGCTTCTCGCATTACCTAGAAGCACCCTTTCCAGTTTGCGTATTTACATCGTGACTCGCAATTACCGTTTTCATTATGCAGCCGTGAAAAGTGCTGTAACGACTACATTTTTCGCTTGGAAACGAATTCCCAATTCACTCCTCACTTCGTCAAGAACAAGAAAGCCATTGTTCAGGCTGTGCAGCGTTTGAACAAAGCCGTTCAGCCGGTGGCCTCATCTTTCGTGACACACGCCCGATATAATACCCGCACGAGTAAGGGTGTCTTACCCCTCTTATTGTTTGTGAATTTTTACACCTCCTGAGTGCTTGTATTGTTCCTCTTTTATGCCCCCTTCTTTATTCCCTTCTCTACCACATAAATCTTCTGTAGTTTACCTTTTACTTATCAGGCCTTGCTCGACATTTCAACAGTATATCCTAGGTTTGTTTGCAACCAAAAAGAACGAGTGGGCTGGACTTTATCCTCACGGATATATAGAGTTATGGTATCTGGTTTCAACACAAGTTATACAAACATATACTGCGCCACATGCATTTGCATAATGACGCCATCACCGTGGACTTGGGCAGTGAAATGGCACATTCAGCTCCATTTTCGAGAAAGCTCCCACACGTATCACGCAATCCTCGCACCTGCAGCACCGCGACGGGCATCACAACGACTTGCATCGTCACGGCCACGCCTTAAACTGGACCGCCAGCGCGACTATCCCGCTGATGACGTCCTCACACTTCGTTTTTTTTTTGTGGTCTTCGTTAGCACCAAACAAGTTGCCACCTTGGAATTTCTCGCCTTTTATTTTCGTTCCGCACGTGTATGGTCCACGAAAGTAGAGCCGCAATATGCCTAGAGTAGAGAGGCGCAACATTTGGGTCTTACGCATGCTCATCAACCGTTGATCCGAGCACCTCGGACTTTGCGAAATGTCCCGGGTGTTGCATAATGCTCAGCTTCAACCAAATTAGCTTCTTGGAGGTCTCGTTTGGTCCCCCAAACGTACTCCTTTTTGTAGCTGCTACAGAGGAAAAAACATACACGGTAGAGACGTTGAACGAGGTAACGGTACAGGTATCCCTTCTGCCTTGTTTGTTGAAATGGTTAGTCGAGCAGCAGTTAGGGAGCATATAGTTTCGAAGAAAAGCGTGCAGTAAGTACGTCGGATCTCAACTCTCCGTAACTAGTGCAAAAATAGTGCGAAATATCAACTGCAGTAATTATAACAAAAACAATATCAGTATGTTCAGTATTTCTTAGCGTAAGATGACAGTGAAAGTAACGTAGTGTAATACTAACATATACATGAGTGCGATAATGAAAAATCATTTCAACGAAAGATAATTTCAAAATTGAGTGTTGGGCTATGAAAAGAAATGCGAAATTGCTAATGAAAATAATACTCTGACGTTATGTGAACATCTATGGTTAAGGCTGAGTTCACTTATAAATTATTGCTGAAGTGCCGAGGCTCTCAAAAGTTCCTTGACGTCAAGTAAAACTGAGAAAAGGTCACCGCTCACAGAATTCTTAATTGCTTTCGGTTTTATGGCTGAGAAATTACGAAGCATTTGGCGCGTAAAGTTAAAGTGGTGTCGTGCTTACGCGTCTGAGCATAAGCTTTAAAAGTGAGATGATGCATGTGTGTTAAGTGTAGGAATAGTGAAGGGAGAGTGGGAATATGCTGTTTGAGTTCCCCACATTTGTTCCCTGCCATTTTCCTGAATGACTAACGACGACTGCGCAAATTATGCCCCTGGTGCCTCCTGCTATCCTGGAAATGGGTTACTTCCGCAAGCGAAAGTTCAAAGAGTTGGGGAAGTTATTAGCACTTCCGTTACTCGCTGCATGCGTATACGGCCATGAGCGCACTTTTTACTTCACGGGCCCAAATGTCGTTTGGCAAATATCAGCGCAGTGGCTCGGTCTTTCGCGTGTTTTATCAATTTCCTTCGTGGTGCGTATACACAGCCGTTGCCCTCGGGAGCAATCTTTACAGATGTCTTTGCAAAGATCTACGATACCTGGTTTTGCATGAATATCATGCCAAAAGAGCGATGCTTGCCTCTACAGCTGTGCGGGTTGTCTGCTAGTTTTAGAGCCATCATAATGTTTTGAAGGAGAAAATTATAAAAGCGTAACAGCTGTACCAGGTAAATGTGGCTGATATCTAGATTTACTCAAGCTTAATTATCTAAACTGCATAAACAGCCCTCTGTATATCTGGCCTTGTAGCGTATGCTGAACGATTGTAGGTACTGTATTGTGAAAATTATGAGATCAAACACGCGAGCACGTGGTGAATGGCCTGAAAACCAAGATAACGGGACTCGAGGATGGCGCTGCCGAAACCGGATGGGAAAGAAGGGGCACTGTTCCACTGTATGTTGGCACTCCCGGTTCACTAGCATTGCGAGCAAACGGCAGATGATCGCGTGCGATCTCGCGATAGCAACGATAACACGAATGAAAATGCACGAAAAACAATGTAAGTGAAATATGAGCATAAAAAGGCGCAGCCAACACCACCTAAATGTAACCAGGCGTGGCACCATGGCAGTCTAAGTCACAGCCAATAGCAGCTACATGGCCTAGTGGGTTATTGGGTGTGCTTGGGCGCGTTATGTGAGTTCATATCAGAGCTGGCACCCACTAACGCGCTATAAGCGGCCCGGTTGCAGCAATGATACCAAGGTGAAAGTGTTAACAGCCAGCAAGGTGTCACCCTTCCCACTTTGTTTTCGAGAACGGCCGCTGCGAATCAGCCGAAGTAGGTTGAGAGGCTTTTCACACCGCGCTCGCGTGTTCCAACTCACATTATTCACAATAATACACTTTTAATCTTGGTTTCGAATTATATCTCCAACTTAGATCAGTTTATATTGTTCGCCAACGTAAACTATCGGGAACGTATAAAACAAAAAAAGGCCTTGATGAAGCGTTATTTGAAACCGGGCCCCTACGCTCCTAAGGTGACTCGCGTACATCCTTGCCTAGTGTACACTCCCGCGCTTGCAGGAAGTCGATGTATCTGTACCATATGAATGCGCTTTTCCCTCAGTGCAAAACGGACGCGAAGAGGAAAATTTTCCTATGAAGATTTCGTGGACTTTCGTGGTGCTGGAATAAAATCCCTCTGTATGATAATACGTGAAAATTACAATCCTCATGTTACATATAAGGAAAATTTGGATTGATGAAAAGTTTGTGCGTTTCGGCATGACGCACCTAATGAAAAGCCACTCATGCAAAAAAGAACGCACCGTGACGATGCCGTTAGAGCAAATTAACTCGCACCTTTGCTGAAAATTCCGTGCCCCCTGGATTTCAAAGCAAGTCCTCTATCAGAAAAGAAGAGCACCGAACCTTGGCCCATGGTTTCATGCCGAAAAATGTCTATTCAGCTGCTTGATTACGGCCGGATATCACAAGTTCTCTTTTTCTTTCGTTTCCCTGGTTGTGCAAGATCGATGTCATGTACTGAACTCCTTTTCTAGTCATCACCGAGTGCAACAGCTCGAAAATATTTTAACAGCCAGAAAAAATGAAGTCTATTAAGGTCCAGGACCTGACCTCTCAAATTCTGGCTGTTTAGAGGGCCCGCATGAGGGCTGCCAGGTTTAACCTGATCATTCATGAGTGGGTCTAGCCAGGTGACGTTGAGCTTACTCGCATCTATTGCGAACCAGACCAAGTTGGTTCGGTAATACACTCCCAGCTTGGTGGAGCATTTTATGTCCTGAATTCGTGGTAATGCTTCAAGGCATCATAAATGCTATGTGCCAACGAAATAGACCAAATGACACCGACGTAGGGTGAACTCTACTACTCAAACATCAAAGTACACAGAGCCCACACAATCACGCTTAGACTCCCAAAAACAGAATCGTATCCTAATTTTGCTTTTGTTCACAAACATTGTCCTGATACTTACACTTGAAGCTCGTACCCCGTCACGGGGAGATTGCTGATGGACCTCAAGGTAGGGCGATGCCCTCGTTGCTGGGCAGCGGTTATCCCAACCCTTTCAAGTGATGCTATGACATCGAAAGACACCCAAAATAGGATAAGATTAAGGCCGTCCAGAGTGCCCATAATGTGGTGGGGGGGGGGGGGGGAGCTTATCGTGCCTGGGCCAACGTGGGAGGACCTCACTGCGTAGCATTGGAGTCTCTCAGGATTTTAACTCTTCGTCGATTCATCGATTTTTTTTTCGCCATAGAGCAGGCAATGCACCTGCGGAATATCTGAATAGAAATTGCGTGAAGCAATTTTCACTGAAATACAACCACGAACTTACAAGGAAAAGATAGGACGAGTGCGTTCCATAAACCCATGATGTGTCTTTGAAGAGAGTGAGACAAACGCAGCAAGCCGTAAACCTACCACCGAATTTCTGAAACAAAAATGCTCGAAGAAAGTGGTGAAACGGCACGTCAGAAACTGAGTGAAAAAAAAAAAGGTCTGTTGCAAATCATTTTTATTATGTGTCCACAACGTGGTCTGTTCCTCTCGTGCAGTGGCAGTGGCTTTCTCTGAGCACTTCTCATAAACCAACCATTTCGGCTTCTTTTTGAGTCTTCTGTCACCGTTAATAAGAATGAGAACCTAAATGAACCTAAATTTCCACCCATGAATAAATCTGCGACTATCAATCAAGGCAGGCCACATCATAGTGGTGTCACTGAATGCAGTGAATTCTGTGAAAATATTTATGCACTCCAGTCAAGTATGAGGTAATAATTTTTTTCTTTTATCTTGTATTTTCGTGTTTTTTTTCCTTCCTCATTCTGTAGAGCTTCAGCCTCATCATTATTTTCTTTCGGTCCTCAATTTCAGGCAAAATGACTAAAGCGTAGTTTTCGCTTTGATTGGCACTGGTACCGTAGCGGCTAAGTAGGTTAAAAAGAAATTTCAGCGCTTGCTTTGGCATAAGGCACTTTCTTGTGACGTAATATTGCGAATCAAACTATTGAAAGCATTTATGCATAGCCGTTGGGGAGATGCGCTAAGCAAACAGTTTTTTTTTTGTTTTTCGTTGAAGTCCACACTAACACGGTCGCTTGCCTAAACACTGCTTTGGATTTCAAAGAAGTTTATAGTTTTGTACTGGAACTACGTCTCTCGAAATCCAGGAATGAAGAACCATCAAATAATCTCGAACTTCAACTATACTTCATGCACTAAAACAACAGTTTCAAACATTTATGAAAAAAAAAACGAACCAAAACTTAACATATCTCTTATAGTAACCATCGAAGACATGTGAAGTATTTTTTTCTTCGTTTTCTAATTGTTTTTGACCCATGACCACCGAAAATCGCCATCAACGTGTATAGGCCACATTAACAGGGCGATGTCCACTACGAACAACTTCCACTAAATACGGAGGCAACATTTAGCACAATGAATAGCATGGTGTGGTGTGGTAACTTGTGGTGTGGATTTTGTGGTGTGCGGTGATTTCTGGGATGTGGTGTGCCGAGGTATGGTTTGGTATGGTCAAATGGTGGGGGCTAAGAAGCCATAAAACTATACCACCATCTCAAAACAAAAAGCATAAATTAAAGAGAAGTGAAACAACATACATGAAGAATTCGGGAAACTTTAATGCGTTAGCCTGACGATAGGAATGCTTCTAGCTTCACTGTTATATTCGTGTTCACTTCAGGTTAAATTTTTACACAAAAATTTTAATATATCATATGCAACCCGTTTCAGCACCTTCACTTCATATTTTGTTGACTAGTGAACCCAGCAGCTGCCGACTGGTTCGGTATATGCAAGGATACTAAATGAGAGGCAGCATAATATTTCCAACCTGGCAACCAGTTTTCACGTAACTAAAGAAAGAAAAAGACATTACGCATCACGTTTTCTTTGAATTATGGAAGTAGCTCTTGCAGCGGCAGCAAGGGTATCGTGGTATGGAATTTCGTTCTACTCGCTGCATGCGGCGATGCACGAGCAAATGGCGTTGGCCACGAAGCACGTCAGCTAGTTCCCGGTGCCGGAGAGCTATTGCCATTTCGCATGGCTGATAGCCCTTCTAGGCACGGAAGTGCAGCACGCTACATTCTGGTTAAGCAAAAAGGCTCCAGCGCTGTAAGAGCCGGCGTGGTTCTTTTTCAAGGCCGAAATTCAACAAGCTCTTCTCGCGGAGCAAACATTTCAACCAGCTGACTGAAGCGTTTCAACTGAAATTTGGGATACCTCATGCAGAGAAAGACTGCATAAATTTTGTGCCAAATTAAATCACAAGTGGGATGAATGCATCCCAATGGTGGTGCGCGCCGGGCTAAGTGTGGACTTCGCTGAACTTCGTTGCACAGATTGCTGCAGTCTAAACGCCTGACACTCAATGCGCAGCTGTATTTTCGTCTACTTACTTCCTACAGGAAAGTACCGTATGGTTGGGTGGGTGTATACGGGAGACATGCATATATACACATCCGTGTGCGTGCGTGCACGTGTGTGCGCGTCAGTGCGTGCCCACGCGCTTCCGTGGATGACAAAAAGCAAAAGCCTGGTTTTTACGTGTTCATATGCCTACTAGATAAATGTTTTTCTTAGTTCACTTAGCCATCCAGACAGAATTTAATCTTTGCCTTCAAGACGAGGCTAGTAAAAACTGTACTCGAACATTTCGGTGGCATAAGTGAATAGATGTCCATCAGGCAAAGACGTTCAAAGCGCCAATGATTAAAAAAGTTTTCTTGGAAGTCACATATGTTCATCATTGGAAATGACAAAACTCTTGTCTATCGCCCTCGTGCCCTTCTTGCCTCTTTGTCGTCGTTCTGTTCTCGCGCTATAACTATCGTCATGACATACCAACTAGCCCAAATTGCCACACTTGGTGACTGAAGCTATGAAAACGTTGCCGTTTTCGTGGTAACTCTACCTTCATGAAGCTAAAGAGATAGATAGATAGATAGATAGATAGATAGATAGATAGATAGATAGATAGATAGATAGATAGATAGATAGATAGATAGATAGATAGATAGATAGATAGATAGAAAGATAGATAGATAGATAGATAGATAGATAGATAGATAGATAGATAGATAGATAGATAGATAGATAGATAGATAGATAGATAGATAGATAGATAGATAGATAGATAGATAGATAGATAGATAGATAGATAGATAGATAGATAGATAGATAGATAGATAGATAGATGTGGTGGTTAGAACAAGAAGAGGAAGGCATGGAAAATATTTAGAAGGTGGTGTCTGGTATGTTGTCCATCCATCCACCCATGAATGGACGGATGGACGGACGGATGGACACATGACTGAATGGATCAATGAATCGTTGGATGGATGGATGAATGGATGGATGGATGGATGGATGGATGGATGGATGGATGAATGGATGGATGAATGGATGGATGGATGGATGGATGGATGGATGGATGGATGGATGGACGGACGGACGGACGGACGGACGGACGGATGGATGGACGGACGGACGGACGGACGGACGGACGGACGGACGGACGAATGGATGGATGGACGGATGGATTGACGGATGGATGGATGGATGGATGGATGGATGGATGGATGGATGGATGGATGGATGGATGGATGGATGGATGGATGGATGGATGGACGTACGGATGGATGACCGGACGAATGAATGAATGTATGTATGGATGGATGGACGGATGGATGGACGTACGGATGGATGACCGGACGAATAAATGAATGAATGAATGAATGAATGGATGGATGGATGGATGGATGGATGGATGGATGGATGGATGGATGGATGGATGGATGGATGGATGGATGGATGGATGGATGGATGGATGGATGGATGGACGGACCGACAGACGGACGGACCGACAGACGGATGGACAGACGGACGGATGGATGGACGGACGGACGGATGTATGGATGGATCACTGTGTCGGGTAGAACAAGAAGAGGAAGGCATGGAGGGTAGTCACAAGTAGTATCCGGCATTCAACCCTGCACTGGCCTTCGGGAATAGGGAGTTGAAAGAAAGAAAGGTGCCTACAATATATGCATGATATGCACAACATGCAGCCAGTTACCCACCACAGAAATCTAGTGGTTATGGAGCTGAACTGCTGACTGAAGGTTGCAGTATTGAAACTCGGCCGCGCGGCCACATTTTCAATGATAGAAAACATGCTCGAGGCTCGTGCACTTTCATTAAGGACCACGTGAAAAAATTCCAGGTGTTGGAATTTCCGGAGCCCTTGCTGCGGCTGGCTTCCTTAAGGTCGTGTGCTTGAGAAGCTAAACTTCATAAACTGTGATTAACATGCAGCCACTTGCTGGCGATAATTAGTGTTAGGTTCAGTTTTTATCTGATCTACGCATTCAAATGTTTGGTGGATGGGTCAGGGAGTGATGGTGCGGACGACGAAATGACTCCCTTCGTAAAAACAGCTGCCTTCAATGCATTCAAAATCTTTATGCAACGAAGCCCTTGCAGCCCCATAAAGTTAATATCCCGTGGTGAATGCCCATGATGTAGCCTGGTATGCCAAAGAATGCAATGATGGGATCACATTTTTAAGAATGAGTTCACTAGAATGACTGTGATTCACAAATTCTCGTTGGATTACAATGGTTGCGGGAGAATATGGATAGATGTCACGCTCTCCATGCACTTGTTATATCGTAATATATTTAGAGCATCATTGGTACTGAAAAATCAATTTTCAAAACTTATATTGATATGATTCTACAAGTCAACACAAATGCTAGACTGATGACAGCTTTCTTTTTATGCCCCAACAAGAATTAATAAAAAAAATAGCGCGACCACGTAATACTCTCAACATGACGTGTACCAGTAAAACAGGCTAGCATTTATGCCAATATTTTTTCTTGTCAGTCACAGATCTTCAGATCGGTGAAGCAGTCCTATGAGAGAGCACTTCTAAACAGCCGTTTCCTCTCACAAGACCACGACAAAGGCTTTCAAAAGTTGACAGAACTTCCGTACCAGCAGACACACACCGCATACCAAGGGTTACATACCTTCGCTCGTCGATTTCATTCACGATGGGCGCGCACGTTTTTGAAAATGTTGAAGTCCTGAAAGTGGAAGTACGCCCACAATCATGCAGAACCAGGCGCATAAACTTGAGAAAAACGCTGGCACGTGGGCTCCTGAAGTGTTTCTAAATAATGGACTGATCGAAGGTATTCACTATACAAACTTGCAAAAGCGTGTTTCCATTTCTTCATTTGGAGAGATGAAAGTAGTTGCAATGGTCTTCGACATTGAACTGCATCTGCATACTCTGGAAGCAGCTTCTTTCTGTTGTAAGAGACGGTACCATCTCAGAACTTATGTACCTAGCGTAGCAAAACTTTCTTGCCTTCGAAAACGCTTTTGAAAGAAATGTGTTATGTTCAAGGTTGAGAGCTCTGTGAAGTAATGATCGCTTGCCAAGAGGAAAACATGATGCCTCCTAGCCCTCAAAAGTTTCTACTGCGGTCAAAGAAAATATATTGTCGTGACGTGACGACAGAGGTCGTTTTGAAGACGCTGAAAAAACAGCAGCGGGTCGGTCTTTTTATTAACCGCGCGCGCGCGAGAGTTCCTCGTCTTTCTCGTTGTTGCGTTCTGCATAAAAGCGTGCAGATGCGCGTATGCGCTGTCGCCTTCGTCTTTTTCGCAGGACGCACGTGACAATATGTATTGGTGTTCTTCACCGTAAATAATACAAGGCAGCGTCGAATGCCTCCGCGTGATATATTGTCGCGTGAATAAGCACATGCATATTTCAGCTGTGCTAATCTATTGTATTCGCTCGCATTGCGAACATGTTTTTAGGCGACCAAGATTTCTTTTTTTTGTATTGTGCAATAGAGATAGCGCAAAAACTAAAAACATCGAGTTGCGGGTATCCTGGTTCGCTCTCGATACGATTCTTGTTACCTGTGGACTGCAGAGTATTGTTGCACACGATCACTTTACTCAAGGCACTTTGGTAAGGTACCCAGTAAAAGAAATTAGTTTACTTTTGTAGAGCGCTCTAAAAATATCAATCTATGCAAAAGATGACTCATTTAAAATCACGTTCTTTGAGCCATCAGAAAAACAGTATTTACTGTATTTCACAGATAGAGCACACCGACGACGACGAGGGCACGTGTACGCTGCGATCAAAGCGTTCCACTGAGCAGAACGTTTCAGCTTCCTACACGAGCTCTAAGAGCTACAGGATAAATGTTGGCGAAAAAACGGTGACTCCGCAACCACATTTTTATGACAGCTAGCTGGCATCCGCAACCTCACGCAGTATACGTGTGAGCGTTTGTGGAGAGGAGAAACGCAAGAGAGGGAAAGGTCTTCTGCGGAGGCAGGCGTAGCTCACGTGACAGTATGAACTTTGATATTGTTACCGGAAAGAAAAGACGCCGGGCCGGTGAGGCTGTGGATAATATATATTTCAAACCAGCAGCAGTTGCGTGACTGGTTCACCAGCACCGAGCCGAGACAGCGCGCCTTCCTTTTCGTCAGGCACACACGCGCATCATCCCAGCAAATGTGAACATCCATGTAGTAATATAGACACGGAAAGTGGTGCTGCTCGATAAAACCACCACCATCCTCAGCCAGCTCCTCAACCTCCTCCCACTTGTCTCTCTCACCTCTCGCTCTAGCGAGCTCATTTTTGGCCCTGAACCTTTTGTCTCACTGTGTGACAAAAGCAGAAAGCGACGACTCTGCGTCTGCTGGAGAATATGGGGCGAAACACCCCAGGCAATGCCTTCTACACACGATTTATTTGCAACTCATTGGAAGCCATTGATCAAATAAACTTTCACTCATCCATTTACATCATACTATTCGCGTTTACAGGTGGGCGTACCGATAACGACTGTGGAATCTCATGAAGATGTAATTAAGCTTGATAAGAATCAATGCTGTAATTCATTAAAATAAACTTTGTGGCCGTACTGATTTATGCCACCTTTTCTGATAACGATGGTATTGCAAAGGAGCACCTCAAAGCTTGCTGTGGCCAAGGCTTCTGGATGTGGTAATGAACTTTTTGCCTCCGCTACAGCGTGGAAGGATTCCAGGAAATAAGACAAATTGAGTGGTTAGGTAATACGTTTATTCGAAAATACACAACTATCACACGCAATGCGTTCGTGCAAGGTAAAAGTAAGGAGAAAGGTTAATATTTGTTCACCTTCTGGGTCACTTGCATGGTTGAAGAAGAAACGTTTACAAAATCAACACGGATAGTGCCCAGATTTTGCGATCGATTTGACGAGTAACCACGCGTAGCACAAAACACTTCCTTTAGGTAACCGATCTGGATGCTCTTTCAATATCATTAAACTATATGCACTCACGTATAGTTCACAATGCTCTTAAACAGTATAAGCTGTGAATCAAGAAAATACTTGCGTGATGCAAGCAAATAGCTTTATTTATCTTTCAAATGCAACATAGGTTGTAGTGATATCAATTTGTCCTCGATTGTGCAGAAAGCACATACAATTTCTCCCAACAACTACACTTTTTTTCACAACAGTATTATTTATTAGAAGTATGAAGTGCAGGTGATATAAAACATCTTATGCTAGAGGTGGTACTGCAAAATGCCGTGGAAAAGGTCACCCCCTTTTTACAGGTAGTTGGGTTAATTTTTGCATAGGCGCTCGAATGTTCAAAACAATAAAACCAAAACGGCTGCCAACTACAAAGTACAAGGCCCGACTTCAGTGGCTAAAACATTGCGGAAACCACGCTTATTTTACAAGGGTTAAATTATGGGCAATATTACCTCCTACCCACCGTCACTGAATTCAATGAACGACTGCACGGAGTTGTTGCAGAATAGGAAATTCATGCTGTTGGCGCTGACACTCGCACTCCTCTAGCAGACTTTGGCAAGTCCCTAATGCAAGTCACCACCCTCGCTTTCGCCCAACGGCGCACTAATGCCACATATCTGAATGACCACGCAACCATCTATCTTGTCAACTCAACCTAAGCCGTGTCTCAAAAACTTTACAACCACTGCTTTTTCCACCAGACTGTTCACTCTCACTTTGCATTATGTACACACTAATCAGTATTTCCATTTCCGCTGCAAGAAAACGCTGAGTTTGAGTGGTCTCGTGCAATTTTTTTTCTTGCATGAGACCACTGTTGGGATCCACAAACAACTTCCTGCACCTTTGGGGGTTTGGCACTGCATTTGCGATTGCAGCCACTGCAAGCTCTGTACCTCACAGTTTCTCAGTGCCCACATAATTGGTGCGCCTTTCACAAAACTATGACGATGACTTCCACACATGACAGCACGCTAAATGATTTCATAAAGGCGTTATCTTGACGTCACGACTATTGGCGATTGTTGATGGCTTATGGCGTCGTGGGGTAACGTCCTGACATATGTGGTCATTTTTTGCATAGCTTGTGTAGGCGATGGCATAGATGGTTCCTCTTAGTGTTTTGCGATTCATGTTCTATTATTCCCACTACTGCCCATAGTGTTTCCGAAGTGTCAATGGCGTGGTTAATATTTTCACTGATGTTGAGACTCTGAAGAAAAGTGGCGCTTAACCTTATTTCAACTTCTTCAAATGTAAATAATAAGCACTTGTGCGAAAATCAGTGTAGTTGACGTATTTTTATGAAGCACAACAATAGATACGGGTCAACTGATGAACAAAGCCCAACCAAACACCAATCCACTCACAAAGTTGTAAAGAGGGCTTACTTACAGAAAGAGCCTTGGTGTGGTGCTGCCCACTCTACAGGGACAAGACATGTGCGCATGTGTATGATGCCTTTTGGTGACATTACAATTGAAACTTGTATGACGTGCTGTTCCACAAAAGAACTTAACAGGCAAACTTCACGAGATTTTAACTGCAAGGCTGTTCAAACGGACTGTAAAAGTGTCGGTATATACAAATAGTACAAAAAACTATAACCATAAATGGGTGTGTGCCACAGAAGTTGGGAAAATACAACTACTTACCACTGTTTCACTAAAAAGGAAAAAAAGGCATAAGTTAGAAAAAGAAATGGCTCCGAAAAGATGGTGGTGAGCCAAAGATCCCAAATAAGCAGAAAAATAGGATGCAAGGGAAGCCGAGAACGTATGCGAAAACACTCTAAAGTCATGCAAGCCTTACACAAACTACAACGATGTGCCTGCAGATCTATGAGAATTTCAGCACCTAATTTATCATTTGAGTAGTAGAATATGTACAACTCGAGCAATGGAAGTCGCAAACACTAGACTGCGTTGTCAGATTTCGCAGCTAAGTTTATATTTGCAGAAAAGTGGTTCGGTAGCCTCTCCTCATTTTTCTTTTCGTAGAGTAGATGAGTCAACCGAGCACTACCTCATTTCCTGCAAAAGGTGATCATCCTCGCGCATGAATACTTTATGTGCCTTTTTTTCTCCGTTTAATATAGTTCAATGTGCAAAGTGAACTTTCTTTTTGGGCTTTATACCTGGGCCCCATAGATGCGAAGATTGCTAATGCACTGCTGGAGTTCGTCAAGAGTTCAAGGAGATTGAAGCGTCGAAAGCAATATTTACTTCTATTTTTTACTTTTCCAAATGATTTTCTATTGAAAATTTCCCGCTTCATCTCTTGTTTTCTGGTATATGTTATTGTTACACTAATGAATTCTCCGTGTTTCAGCTTTCTTCGTTAGTTTAAATGTACCAGCTTTGACCTTCAAAAAAGAATGCTTTTATAAAAAAAAAACTATCCGGTTCTCGGCCAAATTCGCCAGCGTGGGTGTATGCAGAGATTCAAGAATATATTCTACTCTATTCTGTTGGAGGTGCGAATATTCGTAGTAAAATCCAGGTTTTTTGCGATGTTGAACAAACCAACTCTAACCACTCGCCACCTGAGACGCACCACCCGAGGTCGTATAGAAAAGTGGAAGACGAAACGTGCTGCTGCTATTCCAATAGCAGCGATTGACTTGCTGGTCGCTCGAAGATGAAGCAGAAACGCTGGAGACGTTCTAGTAGGCTGAGACAAACCTATATATACAATCTGTACTGAATTTACACAAGAGCAGATATCAAAGTTACGAAAGAAATCAAAAGAAACAATTTGGAAAAGAACCGTCTTCTGTAGGGCGGCCCTACTTGATTCGGCAGATTCGATGGTGCGTAACACCTTAAGCTCCGTTCAAAACGCTTGGCTGAAGCTCCGGGGCCTTTTTTTATTCCCTCGTTGCTCCGTCCTTGCACAACTGTCAGCGAATCGTTGCCTGCTTGTCCACTGATAAGACAGTACACTTGGTAGATCAAAAAACCCGTCATGAGGACGCCACCTTCGTGCACGTGGGGGCTCATGCCCTCTTCCCAAATAACACAACAACCAAAATTTAAATAACAGAAAACTAGAAAAAGTCATAGCGGCATGGGCAAGCTCTGCGACGCACAATTATTTAATTTAGACAGAGCTACACATACTGGGTATCACGGCCATAAGAGGACTTCCTTGTA
>NW_027464903.1:63715-85646 GCF_043290135.1 Rhipicephalus microplus
TTTTGTGCCTACCGTGCCCTTAAGATGCACAGTGGTGTCTCCTTTTCTCTCTTTCTTTTGTTTCGATTTTACTTTTCTTGTGGTAAAAGCCAGAGCTGTTTTCCTGGTTAAAAATTCAAGCAGGAGACTCTAAAGTGATTTACGCGGGGGGATTCACGAACAAGCCGTGCAAACACAGGAAGCAAGCAAATTACACACATGAAAAAACATGCACACACACAAAATGCAAGCATAAGCTGTATAAAAAATGAAGTAGAGGGCGTCGGGTATATGTATTACTTTTTTTCGGAGAGTCCTTACTTCTCACCTTTATGACTCTATTTAATGGGAGACGTTTGCTCTCTTTTGGGTCATACGACAGTCCGATGAATGATGTCTAAAAAGTGTTCGCTCGGATCTTTGAAGAGGAGTCAGACAGATGGCAAATCAGGAGTCATAAGAATGAATCCAGCGACTATTAGTTTCTCCCAAAGCGTACACTAACGACACACACACACACACACACACACACACACACACACACACACACACACACACACACACACACACACACACCCTCACCAATCCGTGGCCTCCGCGGGTTCGCAAAGTGTCCGTTCGGTCTCGCCTCACAGAATAATACGGCGACGATGCCAAGGGCTGGTTTGGTGCGGGATGGCCAGTGTAGGAGGCGGAGAGAAGAGAGAGAGTGATGAAAATCACCAGCGGGCCCTGCCTTGGCTCATAGAAGATCGATATTAATAACACCTCCCATCCTAACCGCGCTGGCCTGCGCTCTTCGTGCGGCACGTGAAGGGTGGCTGGGGGGCGGGGGAGGCGAGCAGGGGACTTTGGTAGACGAGACCGAGGGCCGAGCCAGGCTCGTTAGCGGCCGGCCTGTCCACCAGGCGTTTCGTCGTCGCAACCGCGGCGCGTAGCTATCTTATGGCCAAAGTGCCCTCGATCCGCTGGTGGCAACAACGTCCACAACGACATTGCCTGTTGGTTGCCCAAGGCTTCTGCACCTCGAGAGAAGCATGCAGTAAGGCTGAAGCTTCGATGGCCTGTCATTTTTCTCAGTAGAAATACGGACCATACTGTATACACTATTAATGAGTTTCATGAAAGATGGGGCACTGTTCGATGGTTGCGCCTTCAGACTCTACCAATGTAAAGGGAATTTTTTTTTTTCATTTCATTTTCTTTGAATTTATATCCATATTGCACTTCGTTTTGAAAATCTCAAAATAATCTTTCGTATGTTTTTCTCGGTTTAAATTACAGCTAAGTTCATCAATTATTTTTAATGGTTTTTGTTATTTTTCCACCAGTTTTCTCGCCAGATACTAATATTCAAGGAACGCAACGCTAATGACAGGATTCAGTGAGCGTTTTAGTGCCATGGGGATATAAATATTTAGAAAGAAGACTCTCATGCAATCGAAAAGGGCATAAATAAATCTACGAAAGAAAGTCGTACGAATATCGTAACCATAAGTAACAGTTTCTTCTCCTCACTTGGCTGCCTTGAAGTGATAACGAACTTAACAATTCATGAACAGGTCACTAGCGTTCGATAATAAAAATAAATATTTGAATTTGTTGCATGGGCCCTACAGAAGTTAGTCAATTTGTTAATCCACATGTGGTAGCCTAAACGCAGAATTTTGACGTCGTTCCCTAGTAGCTTCTTAAAGAAAAAAATATGGGTAGATGTTGAGTTAAGCTGGAAATTAGAAAGAAAGAAAGAAAGAAAGACAGAAAGAAAGAAAGAAAGAAAGAAAGACGAAGTGAAAAGATTGCAGATTTTTTAGGGTACTTCTCCGTTCTCATACCAACTTCTTACAAAGTGGAAATGAGGTATTTAAGAATGAAAAAAGACGAGAGCCTACGGTGAAGCCACATAGTTATCATGGTAGTGCCAATTGAAGCCCGGAGAAAAGGTAGGCGTCTTCATCTGTCATTGATTGCTGGAGCGCCCATGACAACTTCAACGAAAATTTTTCCTTCACAAGGAAATGTCGATACCTGTCAATACAGCACGTGTACCCTGAAATTTCATAACCGATAAGAAAATACTGAATGCTTTCACAAGAAAAGAACGCTCACTTAGAATGAGAACCCATACGTTTTATTTTCCCCGTGCTCTTTGGACATGACCATGACACGTGTAATAAATGTTTCCTGAAACAGACGTTATATTTTTCTAGGTGTGCGCTGCGCCAGCGCTTAGACATGGACAGACTTTAGTGTACGTCACCGTAATTGTATACTGACTTGGAGATATATAAATTCAAATAGGGATGCTTTTTTTCTTAGTTTTTTTTCTCTTCTTTATAACTATCGTACTTCTCGCAAAGCTTGGCTGATGTACTTTCCGAACGTGCGCGTTTGTCAGATCAATGTGCCGGCCTGTTTTTTTTAAGCAATGCTTTATCGCGAAGAGTAGTGTTGCAAGCGAATCACATTTGTGTGTACATTATTCTGCATGCATCTTTTTCTCAGATGACTCATTCGCATACAGTAGAACAGTGAGATAATTATTTTTAGAATTGAGAAGGATGGACGTTTTCAAATCAAAGAGAGTCGAAAGTGTTGCTGCTCTGGAATCGGCGTCATTGATGCATGTCTTAATCATATCGACAGCTTTATTACATGTGATAAAAGATTAACTGTGGCTGATTTTTCCATATTTCTCAATATATATAAAAATGTCAATAGTTGACAATTGTTTTTTTCGAAGAAGTCGCGCTTTGAGTGTGTTTTCATGTTAAAAATTTCAACCACTGTTTTTTTTTCAGTGGAATTGTTGCGAGAAGAATGAACGTTTTTTCCGAGTAGTGTTCTTTTTATAGAGAGAAGGGGGAGGAAGCGTGCAAGGATAGTTCGAATGGCGCATTGTCTTTATTAAAAACAGCGCTGGTCGAATGCAAACTGCAAATGATCAAAAAATAAAATGAAATTAATGAAAAAAAAACAGTGTTTACAACTAGCAGGCCAGGGCATGAAATACCAATTCGAGAAGAAAAAGAATTTATTGGAGCATGTTCTTACTTTCGAATTACGGTCGATGGTTTTAGTTAGAAGTGAACTTAAATTCCACGGCCGCACTCGCTAACTTTCAATTAAGTGCCGAGAAATGTTCCCTCGAAAGCTTTGGTCATTAAGATTACGAATCTTGAAAGGAAGTGACGCCGCAGCTTATTTTGGGGATGTCTCTCGAGCCAGTTTTAGTTAGCCGTACTATCTAGGCTCTGTTTATAGCCTTTATAACAAGCCAGTGCCAAAGATGCCGGCAGCCTTTTTGTTGTACTTCATCTTCCTCTGAGTTAACAGAAAGAATTACTAAAAAAATAAAGAGAATCACAAGGCATTATACCAGTTGCTAAAAGTTTATCTTCATTGCCTTCTTAATGAACGTTCTGTGCTAAATAAATTTAAGTGAATCGGGAGGCATTATACCAGGTGCTAAAAGTTTATCTTGATGGCCTTCTTGATGTTCGGAAGTGAGAGTTACGTGAAAAACAAAACGTTTTGAAGTGAGCTATGTTTTTAGGGGCACACAAAGCGACAAAATAGTAACCGCTGGCAGCGTCCCAATATACTAAAATTGATTGACTAATATTTTGGTGACTGCATAAAGCGGGCATTGTTGTATAGAAAACTTGTAGGCAGTCGCTTTCTGATACAATTATCTTGGAAGAATTCTAGCATGTTTGCGCTCCGAGATATGCCATTGTAAAGTTCATTACATTTTACAAGGTTTAGCGTGAGAGGTGGTGAGGATGGGTACAATGTACATTCCTGCCCAATTTGGCGAATAGCCATTGCTTGCTCTCGCTAACTGGTAGCAAAAGATAACTATTTCAATGACGGCCTATATCTTTGACCCATTGCCAGAATAACTATTTTGTTACTAGGAAAAAACGGTTAGTCTTCATATGTCATGGGAAGATAGTTTTTGTTAGTTTGAAAAGTACTCTATTACGCACTGCAGCTTACGATATTTTGCTCACTGAAAGGCTCTTTCCAGGGAAAAAGTATACGTTTTAGAGGTCCGAAAATATTTTGTAGCGAATAAAAATGTGAAAACTGCTTAATTTTTTTGTTGGGTACCGGCAAACAGTGCAATAAAAACAATATGCAGGTACAAATATTTAAAACGAAGAAAATTGAGAATATATTTTTGAAGATAAGTCACCCAGGAACAGAATAAAATATTAAATCTTGCACAAAATGTTTCTATTCACCTTGGCACAGATAATCGGAACCAAAGTGCCGCTTTATTGTTCGCGCCACGCAGTGAAGCATTGCTCAGTTTTTTTTATGAGATACAATTGAACTCGTGCGCTTTTCTCAGTAATTGCTTTATATTTCGCGATAAGAGCCTGCAGTTGTTCCAGAATAAATACGTGCCTTTCATGTGAATAATCCCTAGCAGGTGTCCATAAAGCTTCGCCATTTCATCTAGCTTCACCTCCTTCCGTGAGCCACCTCACTCCGCATAGGTTGACAATTGAATATAGGCATTAAAACATGTTTATTTGCATTTTGCACATCGTAATAAAGAAGAACACTGTTGCGTGTAGCTTTAACATGCGCCTCACTGTTGCGCAGCAAGGACCAAGATGTGGTACGGTGGACTTCTTGTCGTGAGGAGAAGCTCCGCAGCCGGCGCCAGCACACCCCGCCACAGCAACGTTTGGACCTCACACGTAATTAGAGTAGCAATAAGACTGTGCACAAAGGTCAGCAGCTACAGACTTGTGGTGCCGGAGACAACTTGACGCCGTAAATAGATCAAACCCATGGACGGCTGCACATGTCGCACGCTGACGCAAAACATCTCTGCCTTAAAACTGAAGATAAGGTGCTGTCATGCACAGACTCTCAGCTCGTCCTCACTCAATTCAGATGTGGTTGCAAGACAGTGACGAGTGGTGAGCGTTTTTTTTTTTTTTTGCAGCACAGGTGCGTACTCATGCTTTCGTGAAGACGACGCCATAGGAGCGAGTGGTGACACTTGGTGAGGCCCTGTGTCTAATGTAACGACACAAACTAAACCAAAGCTGCTGGAGACCGGCTGAGAAGGCCACCATCACAATTTTACATGAGGTGGACCTTCGGAAATAATTTTTGTTGAATAATCTTCCCTGGCTCCTAGCAACAACTTTCTAATAAACAGCTGGCATATATTTCTGGCAATTGTTATAGTACAACACTGTCAGAATGTGAAGCTGACACCTTATAATTGATATTCAACCAGCAGAGGTTCTTTTGATTACTAAACTTTGATGTACTGTAGCATAACTACAAGAGGCATACAATACTGTCAAGTACCCCAAAAAATGTATTTTCTCAACAACGCACGAACATTGGTTCGCGCAATGGTCTGTTAAAAAGCACTGTGTTTTCAAAATGAGCCAATTGAAATGGATTATGAAATTTACGTGTATGGACTAACAACTAGAAAGTGCTGATAGACGATGTAGAAATTGAAGATGACAAAATCGATAAAATTGCGTTAATCTGCGGTGACTGATTTTTGAAGGCTTGGTAACTAAAGAGTTAAATATCGCACGCAACTGCCACGGCACAAGGGGGTACACTTTTGCGCCAGTGTTCACTATCTTGCATGCTCAGTCATGAAACGCATAGTGAAATCTTCTAGCGAGATATCTCAGAGCATAAACATGCTAGAACTTTCAAGTGGAACTGTGTTAAAAAGCTGCTCACTGAGGCTCACTCTGACGTAAATCAAGCCTTAAGCCCAAGTTCGAGTGAGCTCGAGTGAGATATTTGAGCACGAGTGTGTCCGGACGATAACAATTTTTGCCAGTCTCAGCCTGAATGAGTCACAAGGGCAAGATGAGTTAGTACGAGTTAACAACAAATATTTCGTCAACCTATGCGGCTACGCTTACCTTGGCTTTGTTGTCGGATGACTTGATTCGGTCTAAAAAAACTAACCTTTCGAAGAAAAAAATCCTCTTCTTTTGTACATTGCTAGTCACGTGAATTTTTTTACAAAGTATGGTAAGCATACACGCATGGAATATCTACTTAGGTAGTGAAACTGGTAAAGCCGAGATTGAATTTGGCAGATTAGGTTGCGCTGTATCACGCTGCACGCAACTATGTATAGCGACTCTCGATTGTGAATGTAGAAGCCGTCCGGTACGAGGGCGCCTCATTCGCACCGTCCCTAACATCCTCGGCCCGAGCTCGTTTTCCCTAGCGCCTATGCTACTCTCTCCGAATTGCAGGCCCTAAGAGCTTGAGTGCTTCACGCGGCTGCTGTCGCCACGCGCTAAGGACCACACGGCCCGACTACTGCCGGCTGTGTTGTCGGAAAAAAAAAGAAGACGACGACACAGGCTGGCCATTTCGAGGATTGCGGAGAGCTCTTGAAACATGAAGAAGATGTGCGCGAGATAGTATCAGTGGCCCCTCGTGGCCGATGGACGTGTCTCCGCATATGCTTTCAGAGATTGCTTCGCTCCGTGTTTCTTCAAGAATTGGGTTCTACAATGTTAGGCGCGTAATGGGTTGTTCTTTCAAATAGTTCTGCACCAGAACAACGCGTAGTAAGGTAGCAATTTGAGAAAACGGTTAGTTGTGCTCAAGTAATGTAACTTGCAGCCCCGAGATACTTCAACGCAGTGCGATATAATTTTCTATTTTTACTTTATACGCATATTTACGTGAATCAGCAAGTAGTTTATATATTCACTTATTTCTCCATATAGGACACTTTAAACATTTATCTCTAGTATGAATGTAGAACAAAACTGATGGTGATTATGGAACGAAGCAAAAAAAGTCGTCTGCCTCTATGATGCTCAATTCATTTGAATTCCCGCATATAACTTGTAAGTGCACTAAGATTACCGGCTGACATATGGCATCACAAAATGTTGCATCAAAGCCAAAGCCTTTGACTCTTCATTAAAAGTGAAAATTGATCGTCATTGGCACATATCTCAGACATGCGAAAAAAAAACATCATGTAATTGAATCAACCCATGATTCCATCATTACGCGACTGGGCGGAAAAATTTGTGACATCCTAATATGTCACGATAGCATCACGTGATGGGACGTAACATGATCACGTCCTCAAAGGACGTCGTTGCTCGTTCAAAGGTGGGTTGATCACGGAGACCACTTAGAATCACGTAAGGTGTATATGAGGCTTTCTGTTCCTTCGATCTGAGAGGCAGTGCAATACCATGTTGAGTGGGGAAAGCTGTCTTGTGGGATCTTTGAGGCGTTTTGAAAGAAATGTGCCGAATACTTTACAAGTTCAACTACACACCTTTGTATCACGGTACAAGGAATACAAATTCTCATTTATTTACCGTGTCAGTATTATTGTACGTCCGAATGTATATTTTCTTGTCATTATTTAAAGTGAGATACCTTAGATCTCTATGTTTCTTTTTAATACACGAAACTATATGCGAAGGTGAGAGGTGCTTGAGAACAATTAGTTAAAAAAACTTTCTCGCTTTGAGGACAAGCACCATACGGCGTTTCACGTTCTTTACACGGGGATCCCATTCAAAATATACCCTATTTGTTGAGGAATAAAAGAATAAATACCAACGTTTATCTTCCTCGTTCATCGCATTCATTCCATGTTTTGTAGCTGTAAATATTATGACCACTTTCATTTGCCATATTATGAGACATAAGGTAGCTCCAGCATCATGTTTCTTGTCTACTGCAACATCAATATAATGAGTTAACACCACCATAAAAACTGTAGGTGACCAAGAAAAATAAAAAAAAATATTGGTATCGATCTAGCTCAAAATTATATCAAGTGTCACTTTTTCTCCAAAGCCAGTGCTATAATACGAATGGTCTCGAAAACAATAAAAATGCATGCATCTAAAAGAAATCACCGAAAAATGACGCAGAATGACAAGGAAGCATAAAAGAGGCCGTCGAGGTATCCAGAAAAAAGTTTTATACGGGTGAATTTCTTTATAACCCACTAATTTTCTTGGAGTTCTTTCCTCGTTCTTCTGGCGCGAGGAGAAAAGCGGATTACCGCAGGCGCGCTTCCGAAGCAGAAGATCCGCCATCTCGAAACTACCTCTGAAGCGACACTTTATCGGATAGAATCGCAGCGCAAGAGTGGTCCTCTTCTCCGGTCGTCGAAGTTGGAGCGTCCCCGCTAGAAGCGCTTACTTCCTGTCTACCCCTCTCCCCACCCCCCTTTTATGACTTTTCTTTTCTCTTCAATTAAAGATCTCGTTGCTGATAAAAGTAGTGGCAGACAACGTACTTTTGAGCGTGCCTTGGAGCTGAATCCCGGCGCAGCTGCACTGGTACGCCTCAGTCGTTTCTTCGAAGAGATATATAGAGAGCAACCAAAAGTAGTAGAGAGATTCCGAAAGAGCTATTTCTGAAGTGCTCGCCCCACGGTCTTGCCTACTGGAGCAAAAGGGAGGCTAAGCGACGCAGCCCAGCTATCAGTTCGTTCGATGCAGAGCTTAGCTCTGCTTGGTATACCGTTTCTGACTCTATTATTTATTTTGTGTCGGGAAACATTTTTTGTAATGTACGGCTCTCTTCTACCACTTATATTGGAGCAAGGTGGGTGGTGGACGCAGGCTTTCTTTTCGCAGGTACTACGAGTAGCCTTGTTTGTTATCTAGATCTTTAGCGACTTCAATCAATATGTGAGAGGTATTTGAAAGTAAGTATGTTGCTGGCAAAAATGCTGAGAAATGTAATTTTGGGGTGAAGAATAAGAAGTTCGTTGAAGCTTCTTTTTTTACCGGGTCATTACTCGTATAGCTAGGAAATAATATAAAATAATGTGATACTGGAAAAAGCCCACACGTGCCGTCAGGACGCTAATGGCAGTGACATATATTTCAAGAACAAGTTTCTACTGAGTGCCGCACTACGCACGAGAATTTCCGCGAAGAAGTGTACTCGTAGGAACTGGTCGTTAGAAGATGCGAAATGGTCGTTAGAGTCAAAGGATTCGGAGGATGGTGTGCCCAGCTAGGAATGTATATGCATTCACAGCGACGCAATAGAAGAGGGATACAGTGAGCCACTTCAGCACGTTCGTAAATACGGTAGGAGAACATGGGCTGTGTTTAAAGTAAACAACGTTCCTTTGCAGTGCTAATCTCGACATTTATCAATGAATCTACTATATGGGCTGGTGAATAAAAAAAAGAGTTAATGGCCCGCGTAGCTCGCTGTGGCAATGGTGGCATAGGCTGCGTACCCAAAGCTTTGAAGTGGTTAGTTACATTATACAAAGAACGCAAAAAATATGGCTCAACCTTACACTTTTTTATTTTTCCAAGAATTTGATACATTTCAAAAATAACATTGGGCTTCAAATTCCATTCACCTAGTCTTGAGGTTCGGGTTTATTAAAGAAACTTACATACAAACGCTAATATAACTGCATAGTGGTAGAAAACAAAACACTCAGTACAAATATATTAAAGAACTTACCGGTACTAATGGGAATGATTATATGCTCAAATAAAGAATGTAAAGAAAGTTTCAGTGCCGCTGATGTAAGACGATCCCGTAATGTTATCAAGTGAAGGATACATTAATCAATGATTAGTTCAAGGAATAAATTATTTCTGTGTTATATGATGAATATGAAATTATTTCTTTATATGACGTCAATAGTTAGTTGCCCTTAATGACCAGCGGTTATCCTGTCTACGCGCTACATACCCGGCACATGTCCATTTCCTCTTCTTGATTTCAACTATGATATCCTTAACCCCCGTATGTTCCCTAATCCACTCTGCCCTCTTCTTGTCTCCTTAGGTTACACCTACCATTTTTCTTTCCATTGCTCGCTGCGTCGTCCTAAATTTAAGCTGGACCCTCTTTGTAAGTCTCCAGGAGTCTGCTCCGTAGCTAAGTACCGACAAGATACAGCTGTTATATACCTTCCTCTTGAGGGACAGTGGCAATCTACCTGTCATAATTTGAGAGTGCTTGCCAAATGGGCTCCACCCCATTCTTATTCTTCTAGTTACTTCAATCTCGTGGTTCGGCTCCGCGGTTATTACCTGCCCTAAGTAGACATATTCTTTCACAACTTGAAGTGCACTATTACCTATCTCAAAGCACTGCTCTTTTCCGAGGTTGTTGTACATTACTTTCGTTTTCTGCAGATTAATTTTAAGACTCACCTTTCTGCTCTCCTTGTCTAACTCCGTAATCATGAGTTGCAATTCGTCCCCTGAGTTACTTAGCAATGCTATGTCATCGGCGAAGCGCAGGTTACTAAGGAACTCTTCATTATTTCTTATCCCTAACTGTTCCCATTCTAGGCTTCTGAAAACCTCCTGTAAGCACGCGGTAAATAGCATTGGGGAGATTGCGTCCCCCTGCCTTACACCCTTCTTGATTGGTATTCTGTTGCTTTCTTTATGAAGCACTATGGTAGCAGTTGATTCCCTGTAGATTTCTTCCAGGATGTTTATATATACTTCACCGACGCCCTGATTCCGCAGTGTCTGCATGACGGCTGATATTTCTACTGAATCAAACGCCTTCTCGTAATCTATGTACAGTGGTTGGTTATATTCTGAGCATTTTTCTATTACCTGATTGATAGTATGAATGTGGTCGATTGTTGAGTAGCCTGTTCGAAATCCTGCTTGTTCTTTTGGTTGAATGAATTCTAATTTTTTCTTTACTCTGTTAGCAATTACCTTTGTAAATAGCTTGTATACTAGAGGGAGCAAGCTGATCGGCCTGTAATTCTTCAAGTGGATTCCCACTAACTGGATTCCCAGAGGAGGCAAGCGGGTTAGCGGGAGACAGAAGGTTAGGTGGGCAGATGAGATTAAGAAGTTTGTGGTTATGAATTGGCAGCAGCAAGTACAGGACCGGGTTAACTGGCGAAACATGGGAGAGGCCTTTGTCCTGCAGTGGACGTAGTCAGGCTGATGATGATGATGATCATGATGATGATGATGATGTTGATGACGTCAATAGATGGCGAAAGTATATGACTGGTGCAAACATGATAATCCTGACAAGAGCGTCATATAAGAACATGACACATACCACGCTCATAGCGTGCTCGCGCCGTTTTGCTAGCTCTACACATACTTAATGTGGTATCACGTGACGTGAATAGACGACGAAGGTAAACGACACATCCAAACAATAACTTTGACACGGAACTCATGTACGGCATCATTTACCTCCACCTCGTAACGTTGTGCTGATTTTGAAGTGATATATCAACATCATCTCCTTCCCTCTTCGCATTTCATCGATTCCCACCGTACGTAGATTTGCCCATTTTTTCTTTGCCTTCTCCCTCCTCCCTCTTTCTCGTCCCATTCTTTAATCTCCCAGTGTAGGGCAGCCAACCGGATGTCTTTCTGATAAACCTACCTACCTACCTACCTACCTACCTACCTACCTACCTACCTACCTACCTACCTACCTACCTACCTACCTACCTACCTACCTACCTACCTACCTACCTACCTACCTACCTACCTACCTACCTACCTACCTTCCTTCCTTCCTTCCTTCCTTCCTTCCTTCCTTCCTTCCTTCCTTCCTTCCTTCCTTCCTTCCTTCCTTCCTTCCTTCCTTCCTTCCTTCCTTCCTTCCTTCCTTCCTTCCTTCCTTCCTTCCTTCCTTCCTTCCTTCCTTCCTTCCTTCCTTCCTTCCTTCCTTCCTTCCTTCCTTCCTTCCTTCCTTCCTTCCTTCCTTCCTTCCTTCCTTCCTTCCTTCCTTCCTTCCTTCCTTCCTTCCTTCCTTCCTTCCTTCCTTCCTTCCTTCCTTCCTTCCTTCCTTCCTTCCTTCCTTCCTTCCTTCCTTCCTTCCTTCCTTCCTTCCTTCCTTCCTTCCTTCCTTCCTTCCTTCCTTCCTTCCTTCCTTCCTTCCTTCCTTCCTTCCTTCCTTCCTTCCTTCCTTCCTTCCTTCATTTTCTAAAGAAATGTCGCCTCTCTCGCTCTCTCTCCGAGCAAGGAGAGACCAACAATTTTTCTTTATATACTTCAACAGTAAATCAAAACATTAAATTTGATGTGGCATATAGAAAGCGTGCTCTTAGTTAAATGAACTGTATAATGTACAGGATATATATTCAAGGGCAAGGCTATGTGTGTAGTTTTAAATTATTGCCGTTACGCGTTACAACCTGGCTGCTCCTTCATTACCCTTTAAATAAAGATCCTTGTTAAACTTGGATCTTTCGATATAATGGCAAAGCCGCAGCTCAAATATACAAGAACATAAAAGAAGATGCATGTAGAAAAAAATCACTGGTGAACTAATATTACAGTTTAAATTCCCATCAGCCACTTGCTCCACAGTTGTAAAGACAGTTGAGTCATCCTAATTTTTCTTGGCTTCCTGAGCTCGTCATTAGTAAGCATGTTTTAATTGGTGATACAGGCCGAATAAATATGTCGTCATTATTTTTACTTTGTATTGGCAAGCGTTGATTACATTAACGTTAGTTGTGATGACGAATATTTAACTAAACTCATATTGATATGTTTCACTTTTACCATAACACACGTAGGCGCTTCCACTGTGGCAGGGACTTTCTGTAACCACATATATGCAAGGTAGCAAAAAAACGTGAAACAGGTAATAAGGTGCGCGAAAAGGAGGTCACTCGGTGATCCATTATGAACACGATCCCCTATACGTGCGTGTCTGGCGTACGACACTTGTGAAGAGGTTCGAGATAAAACCTAACCGGCGCTGACGCATATTGGATGCCTCCGAATATAGCGGCTCCAGACGGAATACGAGCAGTGGCGACGGCGGCGAAGCGCTGACGACAAGAGCGCCAGCCTGCGTTTACCATATATACATACACACACACATGCACACCTCACCCGCGAAAGAGACCGGTGGTGTTCTTATCGCCCTCCGGCTCATGCGCACACACGCATGCACGCGCTTCATATACCCCAATGCTACGGCGAAATAGATCGCCACCAAGTGCACTCACTAACCTATTCATAAAG
The DNA here is from genome assembly GCF_043290135.1 of Rhipicephalus microplus. Classification (NCBI taxonomy): domain Eukaryota; kingdom Metazoa; phylum Arthropoda; class Arachnida; order Ixodida; family Ixodidae; genus Rhipicephalus; species Rhipicephalus microplus. Next base: position 76,705 of record NW_027464903.1, read on the forward strand.
TGGGCCGAGCTTCGTTGTGCAGCCGGGAAAAGGGAAGCCGGTCGGCATCGCATATCGGCCGTGACGCGCCCGCCAGCGCGCTCTCATAACGTGCGGCCCCGAAGAAGGCGCACCGCTTCAAGCGCCATCCATTTTCGCATGCACACCTCCTGATAAGCCTGCTCATTCAAAACGGCAGGCATCACTTCTTCCAACTCCCGGGCCGGCCTCTTTTCCTCTGGCGCCTCCCTACGTCTAGAACGCGCGGCCCGTGTATGCGGGAGCCGGTATAGAGCCGTTACTTCCCTACTTAGCACCAGCCGCTTCCTGTTTCAGGGCGGATGCAGGGACGCCCACGCGCAAGATCTGACGCCCGTGCTGGTGTGTTTAGTAGTGTGCGGGGCCGTGCAGTCAGTCGGCACGTGGGTTTAGGCATGGATGCCGCAGTTGGATAGGACGGGTGAGGGAGTGAATTAGATGAGCTCGTTCCGTTCACTCGAATGCGTAAGCAGCCGTAGATGCCTTGCCTAATGGGGACATGCCCTCATACTTCGCCACTGGCTGCCTCTGAGATTGGATCGTGGATCACGTCGAAAAGGAGCTGGGCCTGGTGTGTTTGCGTTCGAAGTTCTTTAAGGGGTTTTTCTGTAGAACGAGTAACGCTGACTAGACAAAGTGGAGGAGATGGATATGGAGCGGCATTGGATAACCACACCTGGCAGTGTGGAACACCCGTGGCTTTTAAGGAGGAATCGGGTTTCACATATCTCTATGCGCTCGAAGAGAACATAATCAGGGTAGTGACATCCCACATTTGATCGGCGTATAGAAGGGTATTATGTGATAAAAAGTAGGCCCACTGCAGCATGAGGCCCGTGGAATCAAGCGAGGTGGCGAAATGATTACGAAAGAGATATTCGTCAACACCGCGTCTGAAGCAAGAGGCAACAAAGAAATTTATACAGATTTCTAGGAATAAAAAAAGCTATCAATTAAAAAAAATGTCCTAGTCCGGGGATCACACTTTGCAATGGCGATAGCTCTACTAATCGAGCGAAATAGGATGCTATCAATTGCCAGTACAAGGGAGAATAATCAACTAATAATAAACTATACTTGGGGTTTCATGTCCTAAAATTATGATAAGATTAGGAGACACACAGAGGGCTCCGCAAATTTTAACCATCTGGTGTTCCTTAACGTGCGCTGAGATCGCACAGTAGACGAGCCTCGAGCGTTCGGCGTCCACCTAAGTGTGACCCCCGCTTCTGGGATCCAAAACTCGACGTTCGGTAAGCAGCCGAACACCGCAACCACTGACCCGCTGGGGCGGACTAATCAATCAACAATTCGAAGGACATGGGCACAGAATATCGCTATGAGGTCTGTAGAATACAATGTAGTTGCAGAATTACCGGTTCGGAAAGCGATAATTGAGAAGCACCTGTTTGTAGCACTAATCCGCTGCTAAATTAATGGCACTGAATTGGTAGAACAACTTCTCTGGCAAGGATTTGAACATGATTTCGATTCCGGCGTTAGGACGAATTGGTCAACTAAAGCATTCTGTCCTGAGAAATGCGAATACAGTTCCCTGTGGCTTTGTGCTACAAAAGTTTGGTCGCCAATTATTTTTTTCAACTGTAAACCCATGCGTGCACAAAGTTCGGTGTTTGTAGTTTTATTGTTCGGTGGCACACTTTGGAATCGGAGAAGTTTCGTTCACCGCTCCTTGCTCAAAATAAAAAAAGTAGCGGGCGTCAAAAAACGATGCCAACCAGTTCAACATGTACTGTCAATAATAAAAAGATCTGAATGTAAAACTACTCACTATTTTGATGTGTCACGTTATGGAATAAACCAGGAATGCAATAATTAATGCTCTATTTTTTTTTCCACAGAGTTGCTTCGCAAGATACGAAAGTAAGTTTCCTTTCCGCGTTCCACCAGCCTCGTTATCGACCTGGCAACTCACGGTTCCCAACCGTAGGGTAATAATTCTTTTATTTTCGACATTCTTTGACCAGCGTTGGGTAGTAGGGCGCTGACTTGGGGTTTTTCAACATTTCGTTCGTCATTGATCAGTGCGAAATTTTCAAAATACACACGACGTATTCGCAAAATAGAATGCCTTTATTTCCAGTGTCAGTAGCACGAGAGACGAAAGATGATACACCAACTATTTAGGTGCTAGGTTTTTTCAATGTTTTTTTTCATCTGTCGTCTCCCATCTGTGCGTTGCTCAGAGGGGCTTTAAAATTTTACCACCGTGGTCGGCTTCCATTATTAGGGCGAGAGCTTTCGATGCCTCAGCGCAAGTGTTGCAAAAAATAACCATGATATAATGGTACCGTCTCAAGACGTCGTTGTCACATAACATAACGGCCGAATTTCTGATGTAATCCTGAAGTCATTGTGACATCCCATTGTGAAGTCAAACGATGACGTAATCAGTACTAGTCGTCTCGCAACGATAAAAAAGCCGATCCCTGAGGCCTTCCATACGTCTGAACGTCGGCCAGGGTGCGTTATATGTACGTTATCATTGTTACACGGTGCTGTTTCTAGGTACAAAGTGAAACGTAGCGTGACGTAGCTAAAACGCACGGTAAGCGTGTTCGTCTTCATTAGAGTAGGTAGAGAGCAGATAACGGTTTTGTTTTCTGCATTGTTTATTTTGAATATTAACTTTAAAGACTATTTATAGTTTCCGCAGTCTAATCACTGCTTGTCGTTGAAACTTTTTAAATGGCCTTTTTAAAATATTATTATCAGCTCCGTTCGCGCCACGTGCGAGTCCTGGGTTGCCTGCTATGGACGGGAAAGTTCATTTTGGTACGTAGAAATCTTCCATTTCATTACGTATGTCTCTAAATAAAGCCCCGTGGAAATGAATTCCAACAGGAATTTACTGATGATCGGTTACGAACATTACGAATGTAACCAGACAAAAATTATGCAAACATGTGAAGCATTCTGATATTATCTGCGGGAGCGTGTTCAAAAACTGTTTTGGTTCAGATTTTTTTTTTGTCTTCCTTGGGCGTGATACCTCCTGAGTTCAGCCTTGTGGTCTCTTATTTTCTCAAGAACAAGATTGCTTCAGTAAACAGGATGGTATGTAAATATCAGCTCAGGAATATCGTTACCTAGTTTGGGTCTATTTATCAATTGCGGCAAGTTAAAAATGTGCACAGTATGCAGAAAGTGAAGCTATTCTTGGCGATTACTGTTGCCCAAAACAGAAGATAGCAACCCGTCAATGAACGGACAAATTAACTCGTCGATAAGCTTGTTCGGTGGTGTCAAGAAAAAGATTTGCAAACTCGCACTGGCTATCAGGAGGTCGGTATCACGAATAAAAACACATTGTACGTGGCTGTGACGCATAACGATCTAAATCATTTCAAGCGAAGAGTGAATAGATGTGAAAGACGATGGGTATATCATTTTGATATTGTTTATACCACCACTACCCCGCGACACTGCTGATGACGATGATTTGTGGGGTTTAACGTCCCAAAACCACCATTTGATTATGAAAGACGCCGTAGTGGAGGGCTCCGGAAATTTAGACCACCTGGGGTTTTTTAACGTGCACCCAAATCTGAGCACACGGGCTTACAACATTTCCGCCTCCATCGGAAATGCAGCCGCCGGAGCCGGGATTCGAACCCGCGACCTGCGGGTCAGCAGCCGAGTACCTTAGCCACTAGAACCCCACGACACTGCGGTTTTTGCGAAAAACAACAAATAGTTTGGCAACGATAGGTTACCAGGAATAATTGATTGATTGATATGTGGGGTTTAACGTCTCAAAACCACCATATGATTATGAGAGACGTCGTAGTGGAAGGCTCCGGGAATATCGACCACCTGGGGTTCTTTAACTTGTGCCCAAATCTGAGCACACGGGTTTACAACATTTCCGCCTCCATCGGAAATGCAGCCGCCGCAGCCGGGATTCTATCCCGCAGCCTGCGGGTCAGCAGCCGAGTACCTTAGCCACTAGATCACCACGGCGGGGCAGGTTACCAGGAATACGGTCGGCGAGCCACGTTTTAGTACCGATATTGATATCACAATGGCACGTTTGGCCCCGCCGCGGTGGTCTAGTGGCTAAGGTACTCGGCTACTGACCCACAGGTCGCGGGTTCGAATCCCGGCTGCGGCGGCTGCATTTCCGATGGAGGCGGAAATGTTGTAGGCCCGTGTGCTCAGATTTGGGTGCACGTTAAAGAACCCCAGGTGGTCGAAATTTCCGAAGCCCTCCATTACGGCGTCTCTCATAATCATATGGTGGTTTTGGGACGTTAAACCCCGCATATCAATCAATCAATGGCACGTTTGTATCAGCATTTTTATGACGTAAACGTTTTTAAGTGTATAGGCTTCTCAAGTTAGCAAGCAACCATAGGGAGTTTTAGAACACCCTTTGCAAGCGCTGCGGGCATTGCGGGCGAAGCGGGCGCGATAAGAGCTTTAGAATAGCGTTTGCCCTGCTGCGAACCGCAACGCACGATCGCAGCGACACTGCAGCCTCGAAACCAGCGCTTGCAGGCCACATGCGGGGCGCCATCACCGCACGCAATTTCGGATTTTCTGCGTGTGGTCCGCGAACGCCAACGCCGACTCGCGTTACTGCACATGCGCAGTAGCAGCGACCGCACCGCAAGGGCTCGCGATGCGCTACTCTAAAGCTCCCTCATAACTCTGTATGGTCAATTGGTTTTTCGTGAACCACTGCGGCTAGTAATGTTTTTGCAAAGATCCGTGTTTTGTTCTTTTTTGACACCGGAACGACAGAACGATAAGACAAGAGAAGAAGTCGCACCGATAATATTTTGCAGTGCTAAAACAGAGTGCGCAATATTCGTTTTTTTTTTTTGCAATTTCGTTTGGGAAAAATGTTGAAGCGTTTTGCGTGCTAGCTGTATCTCAAGCGAAAAGTCTTTTTCAGCCATAAGTTGATGCTAGATTCTTCGCCTTCAGGGCAATACAGAGCAATACAGAGTTAATTCTATGAGCACGTTAACTGTCTTCGAGGGTCAGGCTAAGGCGTGCCGAGAAGAATTTCTTAGCGGATCTCTCAGTCTTTTGAGAGCTCCTATTATTTATTCGGAAAGGGCCTTGACAAGCCACTTTATTCTGCGCATTCTCTCCTTCATGACTTCCACACGATTACAGAGTTCCTCATTCGCTCTGGCTAGGTTACTCAAGACTTCACACTCAAATTAGATTTCAGCCATGCCACCTAGCAAGCTCTCGATAACTTTGACCCGAGTTTCAATTCCAAGTATGTCTTGTTGATTTTTTATAGTTTCACGGTTTCATTTTGGCATCCATAGCCAGGGAAACAACATGATCAATCTTGAGACAAGAGTTAGTCTCCACATCTTCTACACAAGGCGAGGACAAAGCAAAATATAGCGATAGTAACATGCAAGTTCCGAGGGAAAAAGGGCAAACAAATTTTTCCTACCAGTTGAAGTAACAATTATGATCTCTGTTTAGCTGACTTCGGGGGAGCAAAGAGCCAATTAGCCTGCGATGATTCGTCAACTCGTATGAGGGCAAAACGCACTATGACCAATGGAAACAACAGATCAGAGCAGAAAAAAAGAAAACCAAAAATGGCAGGCTAGAGAGTTCGAATTCTCACCCAGAACAAATAAAAACAAAGCTGATCGATTATTCACCCAGAGTGGATGCTGGCCATGAAATCCCGAGTCGCCGTCACTTGGTGCTCCATTTAGAATGCTGCAGTGGCACTCCTGTAGTTGCATTATCAAAGAACAATCCCACCTTTTCCGTGGATCCTAGCAGGTGGAGAAAGCTTCATAGCAGCCCCATAGAGTAAGACGCAATTAACGAAATTGGACACGTAGACCCAAAGCCGCGGAGCTACACAGCTTCATGTCGACAGTTAAAGGTCGATACATCAAGCCTTGTTTTGAAAAAAAAAACGCAAGAAGTAGTTTCTGTAACTAAACTGCGTGAAAAGGCGAGGTAAGCTCATGTCGGCAGCCATGCCAAGCCTCAGCAGCAGTTCGTCAAAGTGATGTTTTAGTAGAGCCTCCGCCCCCGCTGTATCAGTTAACGAAGGTGGTTGCCAGGCCAGATGCTTTAAAGAATCCAACATTTGCACTTTTCTGCCGTTTACCAGACGAAAGGACGTCACCATGGGATCACATGCATCTGTCTGTAACGTTGAATAGGAAGACGATGGCAGGCCTCCGATCACATTGAAGAAACCAGTCAGCGTAATTAGCAGGGTTCCGATAAGAACCTGCGTTAAAAGGCGAAGTAAGCTCGTGTCGGCAACGATGTCCCACTCCGGCAGCAGCCCGTGGAAGCTATCAACTGTAGTATTTTTTCTAGAACGCAATAGACGCTTGTCCGCAGCTAATTTTCTAAGCAAAACTAGATGGTGCCTCTGCACCGAAGCACCATGTCCTGCTTCTAGGCGGCGATGCCGTGATGTGGTGTGTGGCGGTCGCTGGCCTGCAGCCTACGGCGATAAACGGGCGGTGCAGACTTGCGGGCGCAGTCGAGCGTAGCAAGAAAATATGTCTTATTATATAAGTGGCTCTTTATTATAAAGAAAATAGGAAAGAGCAGACGCTTCTTTCCGTCTCCCGTGTCGGGGACAGGGCTATCCACCTACTCGTTAGCGGTTACCAGTTAGCCGAGCCCGGTGCGCTCCCGAACGACGATGTGAGAGTATGTGAAACATCGGCGCTCACCGCACTGTCTGCCTTGTCAATACGTAACCCTTTAACCGCTGCGCCCACTTTGCTAGCCTTCAACATGGTAGCGGCAGTGGTGAATCAGCTGACCGTCGGCGACGATGTAATGAAGAAGGCGATTCGATCACGTGTCCAAACGTGGCAGTGCCTGTTCGCTGCTGCGGAAAACGATCTATACGTTTACTTGCATGCGTGGCTGCATAAGTGGCTTTCCCAGGCTCGCAGTGCGGACCTGAATCCGTCTATATTGTTTGCAATCGGACGGTTAGATATCATCGGGCATAATTGATAAATTGGCTGAGAAAAGTGCAGCATGGCGTTGCAGTGACAGTAACGTTATCACGCTGCGTGTTCTTGAGCATCTCAGGTAATCAAGAAGTACAGACAGCAGTAGGTCGACGCGATATAAGATGTGCGATAACATGTTCGACGGGCTTAGTGGTCTACGATTCTTTCGTCGGCCTCTGTGCTTGGCTGATGCTTTCTGAGATTGCCCTCATTTGTTTAGGAGTATTGCGATTAAGCCTCAAGTTAACTTTTTGTGCTGTTTGATGTAGAGAGCTTTTTCGTGCTATTCGCTACGGGCATAATTTTCGTAGATTGCTGCACTCTAAAAACAGCTACTTTAAATTCTTCCCAGCCCACTTGCGAGAAAATTGTTTCTTTGTGCGAGAACGAAAGTCACCGCTTGCGTCCTTTGGTTATCTTCTAGCTAGTACACGTAGTTCAAATTTAATTCATGTAGGGGAAATTGTCGGTACAGTGGAGATTTGCTTAACATCATTATTTCTGGCGTTCGCAGGTTGCTTAAAACTCTTGGTACGAGCGCAATCAGAAAGCTTGGGCATCGACAAAAATGTTTGTTAGCTTAGGCTACTATGTAATATCCTCAATAAACACTATTGCCTCAGTAGTGCATCATTACACCGAAAATTGCTTTGTTTTATTAGGTCGAATCACTCGTAAGTGCTTCTCACGAAAAAGAAATGTAAAGTGCATAGGAGAAAATTTGTGTGAAAGAGGGAGTGAAAACGTAGCCAACATTTCTTTTTCCAGGTCATGCCGTCCAGAATAAAGTGCTACGACAAACGCACTGTATGTAAAGCTGCGCGTTTACGGCTGTCTGTCTGTTCTGCGGGGTTTTTCGTGATGTCGCATACTTATTTAATTCTTCTGTGAAATTTACATTTATGATATGGTAGCTGTGTTGCACTGAAGCATCTTTTCGTGCGGCAGATGAGATCGTTGTTTATGAAAACTGATGATGGGCCGACATCTGAGCATTACATACACCGTGGTGTTCTCCAAGGTGGTGTATTGAGCCCCACACGATTCAGTCTTGTCATGAGCGGCCTCGTGAAAACTAAACGAGACTCTGTGCAGATATCTATCTATGCAGACAATATTGGTGTATGGATATCTTGTGTAACACGTCCGCAAATACGTGTGAAACTTCAGAAAGCTACGAACTATATTTCGGCGTACCTTAGGGAGCAAAGCCTCGAGATTTCTCCAGACAAATCGGCGCTGGTTGCGTTCCTGTCACCATCAATGGACAAATTTTCTCCTACACCCGCACACACAGGTTCTTAAAAATCACCTTTGATCAAAATCTCTGCTGGAATCCCCATGTGGCCGCTCCAAAAAAGCGCCTAGCAGCCATCTCCCAACTTTTCAACTTCCTCGGAGGAAAAAAGTGGGCCACGTCTGTACACGCAATGTTGCACCTATACAGAACGTTGTTCCTGGGGTAACTGCGGTACAACTTGCTTGTTTTGACGAACACCTGCAACTGTAGCATACGTACAACCGTAAACGCCCAAGTTCAGGCACTGAGAGTATTTCTTAGATTACCACGCTGCACATTCACTGCGGAGACCATCGGAATCGCCAAAAATCCTCCGGCCTCAGTGAACATTACTCTAGAGCTGCTTCGAGCGCATATTAGACACCTTGCTCGCGCCCCTCCCCACCACCTCGCTTCGCTTCCAGAAGACCGACCAAGCGCCTCCTTCTGTAAGAGAGTATTGAGTTACCGTGAACACTTTCCAGCAGGCCACACACCTCCGGAACGTATCCTGACAGCTCCTTGGTGTTTAAATCATGCAAACCACGCTTGACAGTGCCAGGAATTCGAAAAAACGCGGATCTCTCGTCACCAGCTTTGAAGGAGCTGACTCTACATATGCTGCAGGAAGGTTACAAACACCACGT
>NW_027464903.1:85846-107370 GCF_043290135.1 Rhipicephalus microplus
TAGACAGAAAGAGCGCTCTTTCTGCCTACCCTGTCCTTTTTCCTTTGTTCGCGCGCCGAAACATCTTGCAAGTATGACTACGCACCAACTAGCCCAAGCTTCCACTCTTGAAAGAAGAATATGTGCACGATATCAGGAAAGAACGTCGCTTTCATTGGCATGAAGTGTACCCGGCAGCCTCCAATCGCTACAATAACTGGAGCAAGACTTCCTTCATTGAAACGGCGAGAAATATTTTATAACACTATTTTTCACGCCCTCTTTCTAATAATATTAGTAATTATTTATTATGCGGAGTTGGAGGACCCACACCTTTGATAGCATTATTAGGAACGGCGTAGCCAAGGCTCCGAAAATTTCGACACTAGTTTTCTTTAACGTGCAATTGACATCGCACAGTACATGGACCTCGACTATTTCACCTCATTGAATGGCGGCCATCATTGCCGGGATCGAACCTATGACCATCGAGTCAGCAGCCCAGCGTCCTAGCCACTGATTCAACCATGCATCAGTGTACCCTCTTTCTGCGAACAATTACAAGGACACTGCCTTTCAAGACACGTCTCCGCCTCCGCATCCCTCAGATGACTTAGATCACAAGATAAAATGCATTCTAACGACGTTTTTACCAGCGTCAAGTTTTTAACAAAATGCTGTAACGCGTCGTTCTTTGCAGCTGTTTTTCTAACGGGAGTAATTGATATGGACAATATCTGAGCCCAGCACCACACGCCCAAACCGTACTTCCGGTTGCTTGTTTAGGAATTTCTCAATCGTTTAGTGATTTCTCTATAGCTCAGTTACTATGACAGCAATCACTGCTCGCGGCCCACGCCCAGCTATCAAATTTCTTTCAATATTCTTGTAGTCCTCACTGTAAGCGGAACAAAAACTAGGAAGACGCTTGAGCTCCGCCTTCAAAACAACGCCAAAAAGTAGTCGAGCCCGTGAGCACTACATTGAACCACGTCGCAAGAACAGGAACATATCTGCTCATAACATTGGCCATTTAGAAGTATTTTAGAACGCCTAGCGCAAGTATACAGTTGTGCAGTGCCCACTACTCTAGAACCCTTCATTTTGCAAATAGGCGAAGTACCCATTATGCATCCGTGAAGCGCCAAACGCGCCGGCACATCTGCCCACTTTGTATACAATGGCCGGGCAGCTTTAAAACACCCACTAATTGGACAAATCTCACGTTTTGAAGACTGGCGTGATTCTGCATTCTACCACGCAGCAGACCCCTCCCTTTACATGAAATCCTCCTTGTGGTGTTTTTTTTTTCTCTTTACGAAGCATGTTGAAGCACTGAAAAAGCTCCATGGTAGAACGCCTGCTTGCAACGCAGAATGCTTGGGTACGACACTCAATAAGAACAGAAAACTGTTTTCAATGTTGATTAGCTTGTACGCCAGTTTTTCGCTCTCAACCAACGACGCCACCACTGAAATCAACGCCAACACCAGAATAGCTGTCAAACGAGGCTTTTAACCCTATCACGTTAATGAATACGATGTACCGATTCCCCTGTACAGAAGAATAACAATAAGCCTCAATATCAATATCAAACCTTTTTCTTTTAATCTTACACCAGGGACATATATCGAGAACGCTAGCTGACAAGTTGTGCGCAAAACTACGGCTTCCAAAGGCACCAGCAATGAGGCGCCAGCGCAATGTCAGGTAGCATCATCTGAGCCCTCACCAAGCTTCAGTGCAGTAGATTCTCGGAACAAAAACTGACATTCTCTTGAGAATATGATTACAATGTTTATAACGTCGCATTGATCTTTTATAGTATCCGGTGAGACACACTCGCTGGTGTCACTACTAACGCGAAATCAGTAAAGAGCTCGTTCCGCAAAAATTTTGGCATCGGCGGTGGTGTCAGCTTCGTTGGTTGTAAGAAAAAATAATCATCTTGGGAATGACTAAAAGTTACAGAAATATTCACATAAAGTATATAATAAAAAATTCTGTGTCCGAGTGACGATTGAGACCAGGTCGTTTGCGTGGTTAGCGGGTGTTGTACCACACAGCCGCCCGTCTGCTTGTAAATACAGTGGAAATAACTTCCTCTGCTTGGAAATATAGCTGAAGTGACTTTGATGTTTCACAAACAAAAGTATCCTGTATATATGATTCGCACACAAGATGAAATATTGCACTAGTAGTACGTGGTACAAGCGTACATTGGCAGTGGGCGTCAGAATATATGATTATCATCATGAATTCATGGCTTCAAGCTTGTTACCGGCTACAAAGGCACACATGTTACTGCACCAATTTTCCTAAGGCCACGTAGTGGGTGCATATCAACTTCGAAAAGATTTCATGCACGAAGTGTTTGAAGGACGCTCTATAGGAAGAGGATATCGACATCGTGTTCAACACTTAAAGGTGAAATTTTGGGATCCCTTAATTTTTCCCGCGTGAAACATGAAAGCTTCAGAAAATCTCAAGGGCGCAAGTTCCACGATACCTCTATCTGTACCGGGCTGCGGTTCCCACATTTGTCACGCATTAATGCACAAGATATCCTTCGAGAGGACGTGATTTTCTCCGTGGTGATTTCGGTGCAAACGGCTTGTTAAGGCCAGCAGCCAAAGAGACCGCCACCGGCTTGCCTTCTCGAAGCAGTAAATCCGAATTAGCAAACGTGTAGTCCGTATTCAATGAAAAGCTTCGTGTCATCGGGATGTGAGGAGTACGCCTCCGTTTTTTAATCCCCCCCCCCCCCAATTAAGAAACTCCATTTCTCCAAAATCTCCCGGAGAGCGCACGCGGCCTCCATTTGCACAGTGTACACGGCCACGCTTGGGCGAAGCTCAACGCAATGCGGTATTCACGCGTTTTAAAACATTTCAAAGCGTGCGCAAACAAAAAAAAAACAAAAATAATGTGGCTTGAACGCTCGGCGAGTTCATGAAAGATTGAAAAGGGGTGCTTTCAGAACGATGGGCCGTCGTGCACTTTTATTCCGCGCGCGCGTCCGCGTGCGAGAGGCGAATGGGGTCACGCGTGGTTGAATCAAGCACGGATTTGCAGCGCCGCAGCTGGGTGAGTGAAAATGTTGCAAAGTGGGAGACGATGAAGCGACGCCCCGCTCGACCCTTCGAATCTTGCGGTAATTGTTGACGAGGCTATAGGCTGCGTGCGAGAGCTTCGCCCTATATTACACCGGCTATTTGCTTTATTTTTATTTTTTGCCTTCTCGTCCTTTCATTGCTTCAGTGCATCACGCTTAATAAGCGGCACCCCGTGCTGCCACCCGCTTTTCAAAAGCGAACTTCTGCTCTACGCATCACCTCTTCTGACCCCTCCATACTTTGCTTTTCTATAATATATTAAACGCCGACGGCTCTTCTCTCCAGTTCATTATCTAATAGCGCGAAGTTTCAGAGGAAAATCTTGAATACAAAGTTTCAGCGTTTGCATTAAAGGCGTGGTTAGTACGCGTCAGAGTGAAAGCTCTGCGGGACATGAAAGCGGGTTCTTTGCGTTGCAGGTGTTCGGATTCTCGTTCAAATGTTATGTCAGCCGTCATCACTTTGTAACTGCCTTTCCGAGCCCAAATGTGTCCAGTTGTTGTAAACTTCGCACATCTTTGCGCAAGGGTTCTTTGCACAAGGGACCTATAGTGGCGTATTTCGTACATAAAGTTTGATACCCCAGTCGTACTTTTGTTGGACAATATGAAATAATAGCAAATGGTGTTGAGAAAAACTACTTGAAAACAAATTATTTGTTCAACTTTCAAGCCAAACATCTTTTTGTCAAAATTCAGAGAAATTCAATGTCATCCTGTAAAAAGGCTCATAATAAAATAAAATAAAGTGAACGAGAGTAAGAAGGATCGTAACTGTGTAAAAAGAAAAGGATGAAAGCTAACCTCTTCCCCCCCTCTCTCCCCCTTTACCTAAGGCATCCCCACTTCTTCTTGAGCTTCATCAAATGCTGAATCGTCGACTGCTACTTATCTCCGAGGCTATATAATAGGGTGCACCAAAGATTTACTGGCTCTCGGAATGACACAAAAAAAATAATGTAGTTGAAACACCGCACAAGTACTTATTTTGTGCAAAGTTCAAGTTTCTTTATGGGCTCTACAAACACACAACGTCTGAAATATATCAGTCATTCGCATTTCGCTTGCACTCTCTTGCACACATAGACACTGAGAACATCATACTGAAAAGGGTATGCGCCGGGATGATTACATACAACACACAGGCCTATGTTCTTGTTTTCTCGTCTTGAGCTTCTCAGAATCAGCAGTGAAATGTGATGTCAACACTTCGGCAGTTTGTAGCCATTTTTCAACAAAATACAGTGAAAGAGATCTTAAACCATACCTTAAACTGCTGTAATATTTATACAGTATATTTTACTCTTAGAAGCATTTTTACAGCCAAAGCTGTTACGAGATGAAAACTCGTGTAACGCGCCGCGCCGTTGTTGTCCACCGCCGCGGCCGCCGCCGGTGTCTGTAACCACTATCGCTGGAATAAGATAATAAACTTAGTGGGTGATTCCACGAGAGATCGACACGGGTACAAAAGTTGATATATTTGATTTAATTGAGTATTTTATATTTCGTGCACCTCTCACCAGGTAGTCCGAAAGTCAAGTACGTTTTATTACTAATGGCATAACTTACGAGGAACAAAATATCAAACTTCACCAACACGGTGGCACCAATTTCGTCACCTGTCATTTTCGAAAATTGCAGATGCTATAAAAAGACAAACATTTTTGTTCAAGGAAGACATTTTTTTACCTGAGATGTATGTGTAATGAAGAATGAATTCATACGGTTTCAAGTTTGTAGACCTTAAGCCAATAGCTTTCAAAAATGTCTAATTTTGCGACAGTTTAAGATAAGTTACGTATACCCCATTTTTTTTTCTCCGAAAGTAATGCAAGCAGCGTTTTCAAGCTTGACACGTTTTAAGGATATAGTGTGTTTATTAGGTACGTAAATTATTGCTGTTGTAGGGGAAATGTAATTTTCTTATATATTGCCTCAAAATTCTCATATTGGCAAAAGTGTACTCCACTGAAACTTGAATAATGAAAAAACCCCATCTTCGAGTTTTTTTTTTTAATTTCGTAAATAGACAATCGAAGGCCATCATACAGTAATATAAAAAAACATGTTGCATTATTTTGTTTTTAGTGACAATATTCGTGGTGCAAATCAGAGCTTTTTGAGAAAGCGCTGATAAGTTGAGAAGTCTAATAATCGGAACGGAAAAGCGGCAATGAGCTATAAACGCGAGTAAACGTGACCGCATTTGGTGAAGAAAGGCTGTTTTAGCAGATAGGAGTAATTATTTTGAACACGGTATTCTACAGTATCTGAATTCACTCTTATACGTAGAGCACTCAGACTTGTAATATCTGGTGCCTCTCCATTACTGACACACAGATGGAGCTGCTGTGACGGCCATGTGTCCGGACTACGCGTGGGAGTATTGTAATAGAACAGAAGGCAGCAGAAAGGGGGGTGGTATTGGGGCATTCATTCATAAAAGTACAGACTGGCAAAGTGTCAAGCAGGGGTGCAAGGAACATTTATGGCTAAAAGGAAAGTGGCAGGTCAAATGACACTCCTTGGTTTCGTGTACTTGTGGACGGGAGCAAAGGCCAGAGAGGAAAACCAGGCAATGGTAGAGTGTATATCAAAGGACATTCAGGAGTTAGGAAGAGAGTGCGAGATAATTATACAAGGAGACATGAATGCGCACATAGAAGATATAGATGGGTATACCGACCCGACAGGCAAATGATCATGGATATGTGTGAAAGGCTTGATTTGATCCTTTGCAACAGTACCGAGAAGTGTGAAGGGCAAATAACATGGGAGGTAGGAAGGCTTCAGTCGACGATAGATTATGCACTGATGTCACATAGGATGTATGGTAAGCTCAGGGAAATGCACATAGACGAAGGTGGCTCCAGAAGTCTGGGTAGCGATCACAAACGTATCAAGCTAAGTTTTGGAAGAGCAGTGAAAGTGGGAAGGAGACAAGATGAGCAACTACAGGAAAATTTTTATCCAGAAAGTCAAATTGAAATAGCCACTAAACAAATTGAGAAAGTAATCACGGAGGATAATAAGACAGTGTGGACATACACGAATCTAATTAGACTCTTTGAGATAGAGCTTGCTAAGACGCGTGACAAGTCACCCCGGAAAAGAAGACACAAACCCAAAAGTTGGTGGGATGAGGAAGTTAAGAGAGCCATAGCAAAACGTCAGGAAGCCTCTAGGGAACACAGACATGCTAAGCAGCAGAGTGAACCGACAGATGATGTGGAAAGAAAATGGGCAACCTTTCTAAGCTGTAGAAGGGATGCATCCCTTCTGATCAATAAAAAGATTAGAAGGAAGGGAGCTCAGTGGCTGGCAGAAGTACATAAAAAGATAGAAAGGCAGCTGCGAAATTTTGGAACCATCTAAACTCCCTAAGGAATGAGACGAGTCTAGAGCAGAACTTAACTACAAGCCCAAGGTGCTAGGCTAGAAGGGGACGAAGCTATTGAATATATAAGAACAAGAGTGACAGAAAAATTTCAACAAAGAAGTACTTTATGCACCACAATAGACAAAGACGAATCAAGTGGTGCAATGGCTCCATTTTCACAACAAGAGTGGGAAAGGGCTGAGAAAAGGGTTCCTAGTAGTACATCAACAGGCCCAGATGGCATTCCAATTAGGCTGATAAAAACATTAGGTCCGAAGTCTAAGCAGGCTTTGAGAGAGGCAGTGAGTACAATAATAATCGATGGTGAAGCTCCGATGGATGGAAACTTAGCAGGATGAGCATGATCTATAAAGGAAAGGGGGACAAAGCTGACATAAACAACTACCGTCCTATAACAGTGACATCAGTGGTCTACAGGCTGGCGATGCAGATTATAAAGGAAAGACTGCAGGCGTAGATAGAGGATGAGGGGGTGCTGGGGGAACTCAGAATGGGTTTCGGAAACACAGGAGGTTGGAAGACAATCTGTTCTCACTGACGCAGTGCATCGAAATAGCAGAAAAAGAACACAGGCCCCTGTGGCTAGCATTTTTGGATATCAAGGGAGCGTACGATAGCGTGGTTCAAGAGGAATTGTGGGGAATACTGGACACACTAGGCGTGGAACATGTAGTCACTAATCTTTTAAAGGGTGTCTATAAAGGTAACAAGGTAGTTATAAAGTGGGAAAAACAGGTATCCAAGCCTGCAGAGGTAAAACGGGGGCTTAGGCAGGGGTGCCCCCTGTCACCCTTATTATTCATGATGTACCTACAAGGATTAGAGGCAAAATTAGAGGGAAGTGGACTGGGCTTCAACCTCTCTTTAGTCAAACAAGGAAAACTTATTGATCAGGCACTACCAGCATTAATGTACGCAGATGATATAGTGCTAATGGCCAACAACAAGGAAGATTTGCAGAGATTGATGGACATCTGCGGTAATGAGGGAGATAGGTTAGATTTTAGATTCAGTAGGGAAAAATCAGCAGTCATGATTTTCAATGACAACGAAGGTAGTGAGCTTAGAATACAGGAGGTCACGCTAGAGATAACAGATAAATACAAATATCTGGGCGTATGGATAAGCAATGGGACCGAGTATCTGAGGGAACACGAAATATACGTGACGACTAAAGGTAACAGGAATGCAGCAGTCATGAAAAATAGGGCACTGTGGAATTACAATAGGTATGATGTTGTGA
Source organism: Rhipicephalus microplus (assembly GCF_043290135.1). Classification (NCBI taxonomy): domain Eukaryota; kingdom Metazoa; phylum Arthropoda; class Arachnida; order Ixodida; family Ixodidae; genus Rhipicephalus; species Rhipicephalus microplus. The sequence goes on from NW_027464903.1 coordinate 93,587, forward strand.
GAGGAATATGGAAAGGGGTCATGGTTCCTGGGCTGACGTTCAGCAATGCGGTCTTGTGCATGAGATCAGAAGTTCAAGCAAGATTAGAAATTAAGCAACGTGGAATAGGTAGGCTTGCTTTAGGAGCTCACGGGAATACACCAAATCAGGGAGTACAAGGTGATATGGGATGGACATCATTTGAGGGCAGGGAAGCTAGCAGCAAGATAAAATTTGAGAAGCGATTGAGAGAAATGGGGGAAGAGCGTTGGGCTAGGAAGGTTTTCAGCTACTTGTACATGAAGAATGTCGATACAAAATGGAGGAAGCGAACCAGGAAGTTGACTGGTAAATACTTAGAAAACAGCAGGTGGCCAAACCAAAAAGAACTATCGGTTAAGAAAAAAGTGAAGGAAACGGAGACTGACATGTGGAGAATGGGCATGATTAAGAAGTCCGCACTAGAGATCTATCGAACTTTTAAGCAGGAAATTGCCAAGGAAAGGATCTATGATAATACTCGGGGTAGTTCTCTACTGTTTGAGGCCAGGACGGGAGTACTGCGAACCAAGACATATCGGGCCAAATACGAAGGGGTCGACACAGTATGCAGTGCGTGTGGAGAGGAAGAAGAAACTGCCGAACACTTGATAATGTTCTGTAAAGGGCTTCACCCTATAGTTCAGGATGATGGCGCAGAGTTTTTCAAAGCACTGGGATTTAGGGACAGCGAGGGCAAATTAGACTTTAAGCGGGTAGACTTAACTAGAAGGAGGTTATCTGATTGGTGGCTAAAGTCAAGGCACGAGTGAAAATTAAAACCCTTCACTGCGAAGTACGAATCCTCAACTTCATTATTTAAAGGAAAAAAAAGATAAATGTAATGGTTAGTTTACTAAGTATTATGGCTAGGTGGCGTTAGCCGCCGCCTGATCTAAAGGGTACAGCCACATCCATCCATCCATCCATGTGTTTGCAACACGTTGGCTAAGAGTATTGAATGTTGAATGAGTTCATAAACGATTCATAACAAAGTTTTATCATTTGGAGAACGAAGACTGCCGCATTAAACTGAAGAACACGCTTTAGGGCAGGTTGTCATCCGTCGTCTGCTCTGCATATGAATTGCTGTGCGCCGCATCTCGAAGGCAATGCTTTAGATCATATGGTTCAAAGTAGGGACAAAGATTACGAGAGGCGTATTTGCCGCTTTTCCGTTCCGATTTCTAGATTTATCAACTTATCAGCGCATTTTAAAAAGCTCTGATTGTACCGCGAATATTGTCGCTAAAAACAAAATAATGCAATAATGTTTTTCTATATTACTGTGTGATGGCCTTCGGTTGTCTATTTACGAGATTTTAAGAAAAATCGAAGATGGGGTTTTTTATCATTCAAATTTCAGTAGAGTACACTTTTGCCAATATGAGAACTTTGAGGCAATATATAAAAATTTACATTTGCCCTTCGGCAGCAATAATTTATGTACCTAATCAACACACTATATCCTTAAAATGTGTCAAGCTTGAAAACGCTGCTTGCATTACTTTTGGAGAAAACAAAATGGGGAATACGTAACTTATTGCAAACTGTCGCAAAATTAGACATTTCTAAAAGCTATTTTCTTAAGGTCTACAAACGTGAAACTGTATGAATTCATTCTTCATTACATGAATTTCAGGTAAAAAATGTCTTCCTTGAAACAAAAATATTTGTCTTTTTATAGCATCTGCAATTTGCGAAAATGACATGTGACGGAATTGGTGCCTCTGTGTTGGTGAAGTTTGATATATTTTTTTCTCGTAAGTTATGCCGTTAATCATAAAACGATGTTGACTTTCGGGCTACCTGGTGAGAGGTGCACGAAGTATAAAATACCTAATGAAATCTAAGATATTAACTTTTGGACCCGTGTCGATCTCTCGTGGAATCACTCTAGTACCAAGGACACATTGTGGTTCGAACCCAGCTCCGTTGCGTGTCAGTCCAATATTCCACCAATGAGCGACGCTGGTTCTTGGAACGTGTTCACAAACTTGCCTTAGGCAGGTTTGGTGTCGGAAAGGAATTGCGTTAATATGAGTAACAAAGCGTTTTAGAACAGCAAATAAACCAACTGGCCTCACACAGTGTGAACAGCTTAACGAATCGATTGCCCAATACTCCAACCCACTACGAAAGCTTGTTCTTGATCCCGTAATAACTGTTGCGCATATCAACTTCAGGCATGTTTTCTCTTCGACGTCAACCACGGCGTGAACAATTGGCACAAAAAACCTTGGAAGTGTGTAGCGGATATAACGCTTCTCAGAAAAATGACCAATGATAGCATAGCGAATGCCAGCCAAATACCCAGAAATAACAGTGTCAATGCCGTAGTGAGTATCCAGCAAATGTGTTTGCAGCAGTTACCCAATTAGTGCTTAGAAAAGGCTCTGAAAGGCCGCTCTTCTAGCTTTCGCTATGACTGTGCTGCACCTTCCGCGCAGGCCTAGCGTTTGTTATCTGAGCGACAGTGAAGACAAAAACGGTCTTTAGGTATTCGTAAACTACAATTCTACGATCCCGAAAACGCCACTCTTACTGCGAGATGATGCGCGACAAGAAAGTGTGGGTGAAGACACCATCTTGACATTCCCGCACCAGGCACCGTGACGTCGTGGATTCTGACAGTGTCTGTGGGTTCTACGTAGTTCCTAAAAGTACTCTTTGATGGGCTTGTCGGTTCATGTTCTGTCGGTTAAGGTAGTTTCTAATCAGTTAGGTAGTTCCTAATCGGTTAAATTGAAACAGGTTACCATCTGCGAGGATTCCGGACCTAATGTACGCAGTTTCTGAAAATTTTACAGAGCCCTTGTTGCCAAAGTGCGAAAAGTACATTGTAAAGTTTGTGATATTACGGGTGGCCATCCCAGCGCAAAATGGAAAAATGCAATTTCAGCCTTGGTTTTCTCTTATATAAAGTTACGATGGTGAAGCATGCGACATTGGTGTGTTCAGACTACAGTTTAACTATCTAAACGAAGTCATTGTCTCACTTTGTCACCCCTTCGACGTTCATGACAAACTTCATTCTATGTTAATACTGACGATTCCCCCACGCCCCCTTACTCTCTCTTTATGCAGCGAATGCTAGTGTGCTCGTGCTACCAGAGGAGGCCCGTGTTGACATTGGTCGAGCGGTGACGTTCAACTGCTCAGCACGTGGCTTCCGTGGGACGGTCGCCTCCACCTGGTGGGTGCATGACGGCACGCCCCTCAAGACAAGCCCACCACGCGTGTCGCTGCGTTCGGACGACCAGCGGCTGCACATAGCCAATGTGATGCGGGAGGACGCAGGCATTTACCAGTGCTTCGTGCGCTACGGAGATGCCACGGCACAGGCCAGCGCCCAGCTCAGGCTACGCGGTGAGATTTTTTAGGGGCGAAGCTCCTTAAGGTGTAAGGCTTGTCTGCCGTAGATGCCTGTTGTAGCCACCCCTATACGCGAAGTGTCCACTAGAGCACGCTCGCATCACTCGCATCGTTCAAGATGTTTCGACAGACAGTCATACAGGCAGACAGATGGATGGACAGACAGACGGACGGTTGGATGGAGGATTCGCGGTTCACCGATGAAACCCTCCGCAGTCACGGCTTCGCCAAACTCATGATTCACTTCGTGGATGTACTTGGAATTTTTTTTCGAATTTTCATTTGGATCATTCTAATTGATCACAGTTTAACATACGATATAAGACAAGGTCGTGTGAATACAACGTTATTAAAAGGCAAAGCTCCTTAAGCCGTGGATTTCTCCCTCCTAGCTCGTCGTGGCTCATGGCTGCCTAGTTCGATTTCTCACTCAGCAGGTGTGAAAGGACGGACGGACGGACAGACAGACGGACAGACAGACAGACAGACATATGGGCGCACGGACGCACGTGTGGACGGACGAACGGATGAACAGACGAACGGGCAGACGCACGGACAGAAGCAAGGATGGACGCAAGGACGGATGCACGGACGGACGAAAGCAAGGACGCACGGATGAACACTTTGCCCCACTCATCAGCACTTACTCCGTAGTTATGCTGTCATTTTTTTTCTCGTTTTTTTTTTGTCCCACATTCTAACTTTCATCTGGGTGTCCTAGAAAACTCATCGCTAGCCCATTTTTTATCAAGAGCTTTGTCAAGTTTTGTCAGCTGATACCGTATAAGCTGATATCGTTATCAAGAGCTTTATCAAGAGCTTTGTCAAGCTGATATTGTTGGCAATCTGAAGTGCCGGGTGCGGGTTGCTAATGCGAAGAATTGCACACAAGATAGATGACGATTGTTGTTGCAGAACGAAAACAAACTCATTTTACTCATCCTTTTAAATGCGAAGCATTTATTAGCGAACTTCGGCGAATTTGAGCGTATCTATTTAACTACTTATCTATCTATCTATCTATCTATCTATCTATCTATCTATCTATCTATCTATCTATCTATCTATCTATCTATCTATCTATCTATCTATCTATCTATCTATCTATCTATCTATCTATCTATCTATCTATCTATCTATCTATCTATCTATCTAGCCGCTTACGTTTAGGTGCTCTCGTGGTCCTCCCATTTACTTAGCATGAACCAAAATTAGCATAAGAGGGTAAGATGGTTTGACGAATACGACGCACTTGTCAAGACAGGAATATTGTCACAATCCCGTCGCGTGCATCATCGGACACTTCCCGCCAGACAGTGGCACATACCCACGGGTGGGTATGTGCCGCTGTTTGTGCCGCTGTTTGTGCCGCTGTTTGTGCCGCTAGTATGGGAGTATATGCCACAGGTTATAAACGCTTAGTATCTTCCCAGGAACGACAAGAACACACATAGACAATTTAAAAGCGGGAGTGTTAAGGAATACCCTACGTTGGTAGCGTCGACACGACGAGTCCTGCAGTTGGAATCGAATTCGTGAATTCTGGGTACCAATGAAACATTTTACCACAGAGCTACGCCAGGGCTCGGAACTACTTTTCAAATAGACGCTAATATTCGTGAAACGTGAATAGTGGTTGTAGTGCTGCCTAGCCGCTTTTATAAACATTACATAAGTACTATTTTGATACCGCCATCACGCCGGGTTAACGTCAATTGTGGTTAGGTGCCATGGGCTGAATTTGATTTATGAAGGAGTGTGCAGGGCGAGCATGCTCGCGAGCATTACCGCTTCGCATCAACCTCTGGGGTCGCTAATGCGCAGGTTCCAGTTGACGTAGTTGTGCAAGTGCAAACGACTGGTTATATGTAGGCCCGTATGCTTAGATTTGGGTGCACGTTAAAGAACACCAGGTGGTCTAAATTTCCGGAGCCTTTCACTACGGCGTCTCTCATAATGATATGGTCGTTTTGAGAACTTGATTGATTGATTGATATGTGGGGTTTAACGTCCCAAAATCACTATATGATTATGAGTGACGCCGTAGTGGAGGGCTCCGGAAATTTAGACCACCTGGGGTTCTTTAACGTGCACCCAAATCTGAGCACACGGGCCTACAACATTTCCGCCTCCATCGGAAATGCAGCCGCCGCAGCCGGGATTCGAACGCGCGCCCTGCGGGTCAGCAGCCGAGTACCTTAGCCACTAGACCACCGCGGCGGGGCCGTTTCGGGACGTTAAACCCGACACATAAATCAAACGACTGGTTATAATAACATCTGCAACTCTTCATTATATGTCTGGGCGTGCAACATTTGTACATATATTTAGCGTCATTTCAGGACGTGTCGCTCAATAAAAAAATTGAAACATGGTCACCTTTCCTCCGCATGCTTCGCATGACGTGGATTCCCAAGTACGCGGGATCAGCCGTTTTTTTTTAAGTGTACGTGAACTTCGAACGCTAGAATTGCTTTGTGCTCCCGTATTATTCTGTTCTGCCTTCGAAGAAAGTGCACCGACGTGGCTAAACACCTTGCACCATCGATACATTTGGCATATTGAGGACATCGTCCAGCGTGGTGATACTTTGTACTTGTCGAAAACATTTTCATGACATGATATTTACAATGCATGAAACACTATTTACCTGGTCTCCATTAGTCTTAAAGTAATAAAATCGAAAAATGGGCGAGTTGGTTTGACGACATTCTTGGCAACATTTCGGCGCGCACACAGTGGACGGGAGAACCCAAGGCTAGGAAGCTTGTTTGTCTCCTAGCCGTGCTTTGTCTCGTTCATTGTATGCGCGCCGAAACGTTTCCATTAGTCTTAATTGTTGCCTCTTGAGCGGAACTTGTTAAACAACGTATGATACTAATGGAAGCACCAATCAACTCATGAATCCAAGACAGCAGACGTTAGAGATAAATTTAGACCTTTAGAGGCATGGGGTTGTGTTGGTGATAGCACAATTTGTCAAGGAATGGCGCGGACAGAAATGAATACAAAATAAGGGAGGAAACACTCAAACAAACTCGTCGTGTCTGTTTACTCCTCATTTTGTCTTTGTTTTTCCATTTTTTTTTTGTAAAGTGCTTTCTTTTTTCTGTTGGTGCCTGCGTGAGATTCCTAATGCGCATGTTGTTCTAATGAACCTTAAAACAGCAATACTTCTTACCATTCACCCCCGCCCATTTTTTTCAATGTGCGTCGGCCCTCTATAACGGAGCATGCTTTTTATTAAACGATTGCCGTTCATTTCTGCCTTTTTTTTTTTTCTAAACAGAAGTCCACTCAAAGCGGAGCGTCCAAAATCGTGTCAGCCGGCGCTGGAACGGCCAGAACAGCTACCTCAAGTCGAGGAAAGGTAATCAGTCTCCTGCTTTACGCATCGTGAACCCTAAAAACTCGTGCATCGCCTGGCGGCCCCGGGATACCTTCATCGTCGATTCTTTTTTTTTTCTTACTACTGCACCATTTATCCAGCGTGTAAACGGGCCTCTACGAGGATAGACGATCGAAAAGGTTCGTTTCATTGCCTGATACTCGTTCCTATAGGGCGAATTCTTTTTCCATGCCGTATTAGATCATTCGTCACAATGTACCGTCTTTTCACATCGACCTGTTTACTCTTGTTAAAAAACGGGATTCAGGCGTAAAACTGTAAGGAGGGGTGCAGAAAATGAAATGAGCGCACGACTATGAAAAAAGGACACAGCGCAATCAAATGGAACACTCAGGAGAGAAAAGGAGAATGAGATAGAAAAAAAATGTTATTTGCGCGTGACTAGGATGAATGCAGAGCCAAAGCAGGGTGGCGCGTTTAAAAAAAACAAAAAAACGTGTTCACGTTTTTATCCCGACTGAAGTTGTAACGCGTGTTTGGGGAGTGAGCGCACTTTTTTTTTTCGTTTCCCAAAAGTTGGCGGTGGCACCGAAGAGGGCACAAACGGTGCTTGTCAGAGATTGAGTGAGGGGGACAGTTAAAGAGAGAAGGGGGTTCGAAGAGAGGGAGAGTATAGAGGCATCCTTGGCAGTGGCGAGACGCACAAGCGCCGCCGATTGAAAATCAAGTTTGTTCAACCTCATTACGTGCGCCTCTGAGGAAAGGCTTCGCCGAATTCCCATTCAGAGACGAAGCGATGGGGGCGTCTCCCTACCTCCTCATTTTCCCTTTGGCGTCTTCTCGCATTACCTTTCACATGCCGCCACGGCTCTCTGTCGAACGTGCGAGCCGCTCGCCTGCAGCAGCCGCCATTTTGTCTCGGCGTTATTTCCCATCCACCTTCCTAGGCTACACTCTGGGATTCTTATCGCGCTATCTAGGCGTACAATCCCTCCATCTTCCATCTAAATTTTCGTTAATTCCTTCTTTCACCCCCCCCCCCCCCGTTTTTATATCTCGTCTCTCTCCGACTTCCATAACTACTCCTGTTCTCTTTTCTTCCACACTGTCTCACTTTATTAACTGCCATTTTCTTTGTGCTTTCCTTCATCGTTTTATTTGTTACTGGATTCCTTGCTTTTTTATCACTCGTTGTCTTCTTTCCAGTGTACCCGATCTTTGTCAATATTCTTTTCTTTATTTTTCTCGCTTCGATCTTCAAGTTTGCTTTAAAAAGCTTTATTCCAGTTGTCGTTTCTAAAACTCAGCCTTTGCTTCATTATCATACCTGCACGGTTCCTTGCTTATTCTTAGTCGGCTTATTTTATTCGTCCTACGCCGGGACGATTTTCTTTTATGTTTACGTTATTTTCAAGTTGCTAGTTTTCTTTCCACCTGTACCACCACACACTCTTTTTCAGACGTTGCCTGCACTACGTGTGTTCATTATAAGCTTCTGCACTTGGGCGTAAGCTTATCCCAACCTTTGTTGGTTTGTTGTTTTTTTTTTGTTGTTTACTGCTCATTCTCAATCGAGCAGTTCGTTTTCTTCCCTGGACCTTGTTTGATCGATATGTGGGGGTTAACGTCCCAAAACCACCATTAACCACCATATGATTATGAGAGATACCTTATTGGAGGGCTCCGGAAATTTTGACCACCTGGGGTTCTTTAACGTGCGCCCAAATCTGAGCAGACAGGCCCACAGCAATTTCGCCTTCACCGAGGACTTTGTTTCAGACTACACTTTAACATCAGGTTGATCGTCAATTACCCTGTCTAACACTCATGTATGACTTGTAAATATTATCAACGACCTTTTTCAACATCAATTGCGATTTGTAATACATGCTTCTGAGTACGCATGGCAAACGGATTGCTGGAGGCATGCACACGTATCTGGTTATTTTGTAATACATTATTGTCCGCGCTGAAGAAAACATGCTCATAATTTGTTGTAATTATGATGCACTGTGCTGATTCTGCAAACAAATGGACAAAAACTTGAAACAATGACTCATCACTTTCTTGTTTTTAGCTGCAACAACTACACGGAGGTGAGAAAATGTGACCAATATTATGGCCTTTCAGTAAGGCTGCCAAGTGAACTGCGCTTACTGTTGAATTACAAAGGGAGGAATGATTTTTGAATGCACCTGACGTTTTTTACTTCTGAGATATACCGAAGCGTCGACGAAACCAATCTTCGGTTTGTGCTTCAGTTATCCGAGTTGGAAACCAACTAGAAGAACGTTAAGGGAAACGATAGCCCCACCGTCCCTAATACGAGAAAGGCCTTTCGCGCAGTCGTAATTTGGTCGGTTGCTACGCCGCAGATTTGATGACATCATTTACGTTATTGGTCGTGGTAGTGCTCGTAAACATGTCTGCAGACCACATCAATTACTTTGCAGTAAACAATCAATGTTTCTCGCCCTTTCCGAATGACGCCGCGTTATTAGTACCACAAGTGATTGCCCTAGCGCATTTTCATCTGACTTTCAGCGAGTCCTAATGTTCCTGCCATGAATAATTGATTGTACCGCATTGCGTTTAACGATTCAGTGACATGTGCTGCACGCGATTAAAAGAAACAAGATCGATACACGTACATATACATATGTTTCAAGGAACCAGGCCTGTTGGGCGGAACTATTCTAGAGGCACAGGGGAACTGGTGCTCGACAGTGAAGCATTATACCTTGGATCGAAGTAGCGTGACTAGGCTGAGTGAAGTCTCCCCAACACATGAGCATATTTAGGTGGTCGCCTAAGAACGCTGTAGCAGGCGTAGAGAATTCATGTAAGAACAGACAGAAAAAATAGCTGTATACGTTATATAGATTCGGATAGTCCTAAACCGATAATGAAGGCAGATTATTTTCATCATGCCTCGCTATTCGTAAGCTGCAAACTTATTTGCCGATTATGATAATCAATACAAGAACGCTATCTCAAATTAACCCTTTATTATTTTAATGCACCCATATATGGCATATATATGTATATATAAGTCTCATTATGCGTTGACACCTACAATAGAAACTCCTGAAAGTTGGTGTAACAACAACAACAACAACAACAATAATATAATAATAATAATAATAATAATAATAATAATAATAATAATAATAATAATAATAATAATAATAATGCTCAGATTTGGGTGCACGTTAAAGAACCCCAGGTGGTCAAAATTTCCGGAGCCCTCCACTACGGCGTCTCTCATAATCATATGGTATTTTTGGGACGTTAAACCCCACATATCAATCAATCAATCATTAATAATAATAATAATAATAATAATAATAATAATAATAATAATAATAATAATAATAATAATAATAATAATAATAATAATAATAATAATAATAATAATAATTCAAGGAGTCACTGCGAGTGAAGCAACATTATTGGGTCCACAATAGATGCGAGTCAACTTAGCGTCACCTGGCTAGGCCCACTCCGGGACGGTCAGGTTAAACCTGACCACACTCGCGCGGTCCCTCTCGACGCCTAGGGTTTCAAAGGTGAGGTCCTGAGCCTTAATAAGCTTCTTCATTTCCTCCTAGTGGAAAGGGGGACCGCCTAAGGCACAGCCCCACAGGACATGCTCGAAGTCCGCATAACTATCACACAAAAGGCAATCCGGGCTTGAGAACCATTCGGGGTATATCGTGTGCAGTGCCCCAGGTCTCGGTTACACACTGTAATGAAGTATTCGTCAGGAGAAGCTTGGATTCCATCTTAATGTAAATTCGTGAATATCATACCTGTTCTTAAAAACCCAAGTGAATGCTACGTTTCAGACAATATCAGGCCAATCGCACTAACGTCCAGTTTACTCAAGTTAACAGAAACAGTAGTGCATGTTTCCATAATGAAATTGGATTGCATTCAGGCAGGGATGTTTCATATGGCAAGCGCACATTGACCTCGAGAGTCGGATACATCTTGCGTGGCGTCAAGGGAAATACGCAGCTCTAGTTACCCTGGACATCAAAAAAGCATATGATTATGTTGAAAACAGCGCACTAGTCAGTCGTCTGAGAGAAATCAATTTCTCGCGTTATTTAGAAGCGTAGATTACGCAATTTTTAGACAATAGAAAACTTACTGTTCGCAACATGGTGTTTCATCAAGTACTTGTGAAGACAAAAAAGGGGTTCCTCAAGACGCTGTTTTGTACCTGGTTCTGCCAATATTTTGTTACGCTTGATCTCATATAATGAGAGTGTTCAGACGTATCTGTCTACTAATGAAATCGCGTCTTTTTAATTGGCTAATGACATTCACGCTCTCTATCAAAACCTCCGAATGCGCTTATCTGAACTGGAACTTTGGATTGATGCATTCATCTTTCTCTAAACGAAATCGAGAACAGGTGTGCATTATTAGTATTGCCTATAAAAGACCCAGTACATATATCTCTCTCATACAGAACTGAAATCATTCCACAAGTTCAAAGCATCAAATATGTAGGAGTGATACATGACAGCTCTGTTTTATGGCGAACCACATTGAATATCTTGAAGAAAAGGGTGTCCGGGCAGTTCGCATATTATGGAGTATAAGCAAAAAGTGATCAATAATGAACAAAGCCACGTTATTATCACTCTACTGCATGTATTTGAGACTGGTTCTACAACTTGGATGCGTGTTTTATACTCAACGGCACCTGCCCATTAGCTGCGTCCTTTTGCTTTTCTGAATAACTGCGCATGTGCTCTGAGCTACCTCAACCTGTAGTAAATAATGTTTTATATATGGAAGCTAGAATTCCCCCACTGGTCACCAGATACAGAATATTGGCTGTAAAAATATATTTCAGGACATTTCGATTCCTTTTAGGCATAAAGAAACAGTTTTTATGGCACGACTGGGTTAATTTTTTTTCATTGTCATTTGCCTAGATTTCACACCTCAAGTAAAATTACTACAATCTCTTCTTGATCCAGTGTCCACAAACGTTAGGGAGGCTATTCTGGTTTGTAACTCGATAAGTTTGGTTCAAAACAACTTCGATGACATTTTCTGTAATAGTGCTGAACACCTAACGAGTAATATGTTACGAGCTACTTTACAGGATTACCTACGGAAAATGCAAGCAAATGTCATCCTTGCGGTGGGCGCTTCATAGAGGGATAAAAATAGTGGCATTGGTACATCGTGCTCTGTACTAGACTGGTCATTTTTTCTTCGAATTGTTGGTTTCACGCTTATCTTCTTCGCAGATTTTTCAGCTGTAGTATTGATCCTTCAAAAAAAATATCAATAAATTCTGCCGTAGTAATGACAGACTAGTTATCGGTCTGCAGTGCGCTGACGGCATACGGTGATTCGAAAGCATTAAATGAATTCCATTGTCTAGTACCTAACCACTTAACTCAGGAACGACTAGTATGGGTGCCCGTTCATAGAAGCATAACGCTAAATGAAACAGCTGCTGCACTAGAGAAAATGGTGTAGACAAACCAGGTATCATTATTACAACGATACTTCTTGTTGGCCTAGTTGGTACTTGCTTAATGACATGCTTTGGCCGCAAGTAACACAAGCACAAGTGGAAACACCGCTTGTGCTTGTCGTTGAGTGTTCCTTTACTTTTTGTGTGTGTTATTTGCGTCCAAAGTATGTCATTGATCAATAATACCCTTATAACAGCTTTTATAGTAGTGACTTCTCTTCGTAGGCAAATGGTGATGCGAGAATCCTATACACCATCTTTCAGGCACTCTCTGAGTGGCGACGATCTAATCACACCCCGAGAAACTTCCTCGTGTCATAACAAAAGTCTGGAAGTTTTAATCACCAAGTTACACTGTTGTATTCCTCCAATAAATTTTTGTTTATTATGAGCAGGTTTGGCTCCCTCCCCACGTTCCTATTTTTGTGGAGAAGGAAAACTTATAGAAAACAACTTCTCGAGCTCCAGTTGGAAGTTTTCAAGATTAACAACGATGTGTCTAAAGACACCGTTACGAAATTTCGGCATAAATTTGACAACGTCAAGTTTACTATCCCTACGTGGGCATGTATACCCTTGGGCACAGGCGAGGCCGTGAAAGATTTTTGAACAGCCGATGAGATTTACTCAGTAACATTCATACCAAAGATTCCCAGATATTCAAAGTATGCTACAGAGAAAATTTTCAATATCAATCATTATTGCCTATTTCAACAGGAACTCCTTTATCTGTTTTTCAAGAATAATTTACAAAAAAAAATCAAAATATTTTTGTTGTAATAAACGAGAAATCATTCTTTTGGCTACACCTTAAGAAAAAATGAAATTTATAGGAAGTAGTTCTGCTACACAACAATAATCGTCATCTGACTTTCTCCATTTTCTTTCTTGAAAACCCGGTGCTGGCCACTTTTCTGTGAGTAATACTACGTCACACTGCTAACGCGTGCGCCGTTCGCGGCCGCCATCTACCGGAACCTCTGTGATAGTGCGAGTAAATTAATCCAAGTTTATTGTTTCTTGCGATTACTTAATAAAGTTTATTGCAACATCATGAAAATACAAGTAACATGGTTAATAAGTATGACAGGAGCAGGTCCCGAAGTGAACACTGTCAAGGTGACCTTCTAGTGGTATGGTATTGATTGGATACAAGTCAGGCAAGTCACGAGCAAAAAAAGCACATTGAAAAGAAATAAATTTGAAAAATATAATATTAAAATATAAAAAATAGAAAAGATCCTGGAAACTCAATTTGAGAACAAATAATACAACACTAGTACGGAAGGCAGAAGAATGATACACAATAAAACAAATTGGCGCAAATTCTATGTAGACAAAATGCACAGCACGAAAGAGATAAAATAAAATGCAGTTGCTATAAAAATGGTAAAAAATAGAAGAAAAAGAAACAAAAAATGAATGTGAAAGTAGATGACGATTCACTTTGTGTAGCAGAAACACTCCTCAAATTCTCAATTTCTTTAAGAATGCAGAATTTAAATATGTACATATTCCTTTTTTAAGCTACTCTTT
>NW_027464903.1:107570-137588 GCF_043290135.1 Rhipicephalus microplus
AGCTCACATCGAATACTGTGCATGCGAAGACTATATAGTTGACTACAAAGGCACCAAATAAAATCAACAATGCAGCGTGTACGATGAAAAAGCATTCACTCGAAATTGCGTTATCACTAATTTCAGATTAGATGTTCATTATTAGGAGACAGACCCAAAGTACGCAGGTAAGACTCATTGATTGCTATTAGCGCAAAGAAATAATTCAGTAGTTCGAGCTGTTTGGAGGAAAATGCATTTCGAGGCATTTCGTCGTGTCTTCGTTGTGCGATTGAAGAACACTTCTTGAAGCTTGCTACGTTCTGTTTTTGGAACCATTACAACACAATAGGTGTTTCTTCACGAACGAATAATCAGTTCTTAGTAGATGACGTCAGTACTGCCGACGACGCGCAGTATTGGCCTTGAAGACTTCATAGCCATCACTATTTCATTTTCGTGTTCTATAGTAATACTTCAGGTTTCACATCCCAAAGCCTCGACATGATTATGAGCGACACTGCAGTACAGGGCTCGGGAAATTTGAATCATTTGGTGTTCTTCGACGTGCACCGAAGCACACTGTACACGGATTCTACACCATTTAGCCTCTATAGCGAAATGCCACCCTCACGGCTGGAATCAAAACTGACCTTTGGGTCAGTATAGTACCGCATAGCCGCTACACCACCGCGGCGGGCGGATAGTTTGGTCTTTGAGGTAACCTTGAACTGAGGTGGGGGTTCGGAGTTCAAATTCTGTTCAGAATTCGGAGTTAGGTTGGAGCTTGGAGTGACAGGGTCTCGTTTTACCGAACAGGTGTGGCTCCTCTGGTATCGCGAAACACTTTAATTGACTCACGCAGTTGAATTATTGCTTTCTTCTATTCCTTTGAGGAAGCTGTATACGTATAGGGCGGGTAATCAGTGTATATTGAAGACAGCCCGTCACACACAGCTAAATTGAAAGGAGAAAATGACAAGGCGATAGACCAATGAAGCGGAGCGGTGGTTCGCACCTGGCTGTGGTTAGTATGCACATATGCTCCTGGTTTAGCTTATGTGAGCTCGTGTTTTTTCCCAAAAAATTTGGCAGTCCAGGGGAAGATTGAAACTTGAGGAGATTCAAAAAATACGTGAACGAGAAGTGTCACTTGAACCAGCGTTTCCACAAATGAACTTGTCTTCTTCAAGCATTCTTGTATTCCTGAAGAAGACAAGTCCAATTGACGAAGCATCGGCTTCAGCGGCAGCCCATTTTGACGAATTTTTCAATATCATGTTTCTTCGTCGGACAATATTTATGAGAACTAACAGACAATGCCAAAGAAAGTGTAAGGGCTTTTATTAGTAGTAATTGCAATGTGTAAATCAAGTCAAGAAAGTAAAGTGGACGCAAAGATAACTTAGCGCTGGCAGGTATGGAACCTGTGACCTTCAAATAGCACGACCGACGCTCTATCAAATGAGCCACGGCGGCGGTCATCCCTTGGTCCACTTTATATAGTATGTGCATTCAAACGTGAGAGTGTGCCAGCGCTGCCAGTAGCCATTACGGGGAGTGTGGAACATTCTTCTTTTGCCCGTTCACGTCCACCGTTCTTTCTTCACATTTACATTACAATGACTAACATCCCATGTACTTTACTTGGCATCATTTCTTATTAGTTCTCATCTATATTGTCTTTAACAAAGGAAAGAACAACATAAATTCACACATGTTTCGCCATTGTAATTTCTTTAGTGCGGGATCAGTGTCATCCTACATGTGCAGTCATCAATAATTGTTGCGCTTATCAAGCAACATTGTGTTGAAAATAATCTGTAGACAAAATCTTTCTCCTTCACACACACACACACACACACACACACACACACACACACACACACACACACACACACACACACACACACACACACACACACACACACACACACACACACACGCACACACACACTTGCCTCTCTCTTGCTTCCTCTCTCTTGCTTTCTTTCTCTCCTCTTTGATTTTCTTTTCTTTGCAAATTAGCTTTGCAGTCATGACGACACTTGTTACAATTCCAACGTCTGCTTTCAGGGTGAAAGTTTATTTTCTTCTCAATATTTAGTTAATTTTATTACACTTATCTTCATTTTCTTTCTTAATTTCGTGCCCGAAATGAGTTAAAGCGCTATACAATACCACTTAAAGCAGGCATTACAAAACCATAAAACTTCCCAAGCCCCCTATACATAAAAATTTCTATTCGAAGCTGCCACAATTTCCATTATTGGGCTTTTTAGGGAGCTTTGGAATAGCGTACGCAAAGCTTCGCGTGAGCACTTAGCACCACTGCGCATGCGTCTTACGCTAACCGCTTGCTGGCTCCCGTTAAGTGACGGAAATAGCGGGTGACCACCGTGAACGGTAACTTAGCGTACGCTATTTTAAGACTCTCTATTATCACTGACGCCACTCTTCATTTCCTTAATCTTCACATCGTGATGCAAACTTTCATTTTCTCTCAGTCTCACTCAGCGTGACGGGCTATTAATATACGAGCGCTACCGGGCACAAAAGGTGAAAATGACTTGTTTAATCGGTAAGCGTTTCTCTTACTCCGACGCTGGGTCTTCGTTAAGGAACCGAAACATCTAACGCTCGCAAGTGCACTGCACGGTTTCTCTGTCGAGAAGTCGGCAGTATGGCGGTGACGTTGCCTTGGCGCGCGGCGACCTTGCAACACTGAACCAGAATATTCCAAGCATTCAAGTTCACTGCAACCTTGCCCGCTTCTCCTCCTTCCTTCGCTTCGGCGCAATCGCAGAATGGCAGTACTTGTGCTCGTTTTTGTTCTCTCGTTTTCTTCCTAGTGCCTCGGGTCTCGTGCAGACCTTCGCCGGTGCCCTTACGGGCAATAGTCCGGAGCAACCTTGACGGTGCCTTGACCTGGAGCACGTCGCATTCGTCCTGTGCATGTGCGGCGCGAATCACCTTTACTTCGAGCCTCTGTCGCGTTTCACTTTCCTCTCTTCGGCCGCCGCCACTATTCAGACATTGAACTGGTTGGTCTTCGTCCATTTTTCCTTGTCTCACTTTTTCCGTTTATCCTTGCTTGTTTATAACCTCGTGGGAAGAGCGGTCATTTGTCAGGGGTGCTGCAAGGCTGTAGCTGAAGGCTCAGAAACGTCGAAAGATTTTGAGAAACCTGTACCAGTGGTGATTGGCACGTAAATCAATCAATCAATCAATCAATCAATCAATCAATCGGTCAGTCAGTCGTAGTACATGCTAAACTAAGGTGCACGGACGATCCACTAGACGCGAAGAAAGTAGTACAAGCTCCCATACACAAGTGAAGTTGTGTGTATCACCGATCCGTACTTCCGATCGGGGTAAAAAGCTCAACTACAGTGATCATTGTTAGGCACTTGACTTTGCTACCCCTTTGTATGTCACGTGACTTGTGCAAGTGTGTCTGCAGTAATACTTGAGTTCTGAGCAAGCACTTTATGATGAAACATGAACTACCTACTATATTTTAATCAGTACATATTTTCCTGAGTATATATATGACGGATTCCGAGCAACGAAAAAAAAAATATCTCTGGAGTGCGGTGGGCGGACCCGGCCAGAGGGTTCTTAGAATAATGTACTTTTCTCCTCACTCAAAAGCCTTTATACAATAAATGTTTTCCTCTCTCTCTCTTTCTCTCGCGAGAGGCAGCTAGAAGATCTTTTACGTTCTACTGTGTTCATTTGCTCGTGCTAGGAAAAAAAAAAAAGTCCAGTTTGGCTGAATACAATAGCAACCAACTGGGCCATATTATACGACGTAAGGCACCAGATCACTCCTTCAGCATTCAACCTGGCGCAACTCAAGAAAACGCTGGTGCAAATAAACACGACTACAACAGCGAGCTAAGCGACATTCATGTTGTCTATGTCTTCAATGGAAGCTTTGCGATGAGAACATAGCCCTTACAAAGGTAAGAGCTATCTGCTGATCCTTGCAAAGATAAGTCGTGCGCCACCGAGGGCGATCACGCGCACCTTTTGGCCGACCGAGAATGATTGCCCTAGGTGGCGCGCGCCTTAGTTTTTACAAGGATCAACAGACGAATCATACTTTTGTGTTATGTTCTCATCGGCGAGCCACGTATATATGCGGACGAACGGGTGAGGACCCTGAGTTGTCTAGGCGACTGCGACGATACTAGTACATGTAAGTGGAGTACGAAATCAAAATTTCGATAACAGCGTGTTTGGCTCTTGCACTACCATGCTCAATTGTGGTGAGAGAAGTACAATAACAAAAGAGCTCACTGGGATCCGGCAGGCGGAATAAAATATAAACTGCTAAACCAATGGCGTGGTTGACAACGATCCGAAATCTGTGGCAGCTGTTCAGACGCCGAATGGGCGACAATGTCAAAGATAACGCTCGTGTAGTCTCGAGTGCTTAAGCGAATACCGTTTCAAGGGCACACTTTCCTGCGTTAGGAAGCTCCCTTGCGTAAATGCAATCAACGGGGACCAAGAGATGCACGTATAGCGAAGCCTTGATTGCGATGCCGTGGGAGACCATGGTCTACGCCTCTCCATAGGTGCAGCCTATAAATCCATGTGCGTGATTACCCCTATACTCGGTGACCACGTCCAAGTATAGAAACAAGGCAGTGCACGGAGTGCTTGTAATGCGATGCATTCGGTGTATGGTAATATCTCTCAGTATACCAAGTGTCCCGGAGTGTACATAGAAGAGAAACACCACCTTGGTACGCCTGCCAATGCTGGCCACGTTCGAGCGAGAAATCAACGATGTAAATTATCATACGCCACGCGGCCTTGGATCGTTTCGGTTCTCTAAGAAACATTCCCAAGTTCGATACTCGGACTGCCACGGATACCCATTGATGTAGGCGCATTACGACATTGGCCATGCTGCCTGTGGTGTACAACTGTACGCTGGAAAACCCATATATATACAAATGTCCAAATCGGTGTAGAGCCACTCCGTGACTGTGTCTCTCCCATCCAATGATATATGTAGAGTATATGTACCTTTGACACACACACACACACGCAAAAGTCAGTAGGCAGTTACTTAAAATGCAACTGCACGCTTAAGCCATCAGCCTTAAAGATTAGTGTACGGAAAATTCCGATGTTTTGCGGAGCAATGTGCAGTTCGAGCCCACTACAAACGACAGCCTCTCGTACTTAAGAGTATTTATGCACATGATAACGCAAAAAGTAGAAAGGAAAAGCTCTAAGAGGCCGAGGTGCGACTGGGTGTTTTAGCGACAACACTTTAGTATGTGTGATATTCAAAATAATCCTACAGTTTTTTTTTTGTTCCGCAATGTCACTCCACTTTATTCGTGTCCCCGATCTCGCTAGAAACCTTCTAGCACACTTTATTTTTCATATCCATCTCTTCTACACTTTCACCAGTCCCTTCGCTCGTGCACTAGTGAATACATTGACATTGGTTGTTCCATACTGTTTCTCACCTGCAGTTCACGCGTAAGGCCCTGAAGGAATCATCACGTGACTGCAGTGGTGTACTCGCCACCAGCCTACCCAGGAGTCTTGCAGTGTCATGTCTCGGCTTGCTGGAACCATATCTGCGCATAACGTTGGAGTGGTTTATGTCTGTTTCCCGAATAAAAGCTTCATCTCTCAAGAGAGAGGGGAAGCAGCGAAGGGGAAAAGCAGGGTCAACCAATCACGTGCTCGGTTGGCTACTTTAAACTTGGGCAAGGAAGCAAAGGGAATAATTTATGAGGTATATTTAAAAAAGAAAAAAGAGTAGGACCAAATAACGAACAGAAAGTTAGTATATGAATGCAGAGAACACGAAAATGCGCTACACACAAACGTCGACGTCAGAATCAATTATCACAGGATTAGTATTTGAGTGAAGAACGAATCCCGTTGTGTAAGGTTTGCGGTATTTCTAACACAATAGTTTTTTTTTTGCGACATCTTTACGCACAGATTTTAGTTCGAACATGAGGAGCCGGCCTCTTCTCAGCCCTTGAATGGGCCTAACACACAACAAGAAAGATTCAAAAGCGCTTTATCTACACTATTATGTCGTGGCGGTATAACTTTTCAAAATACGAAATCCAGAAGTTTCACCACTGATATATCAATACCGTACCTACAATTATTCATAACCGAATAATATAAATAAAAAGAAATGACGAAAATTCAATTCACGCCTAAACATGAGCGTCAGAATTTCACTTGAGCCGACATGCATAATACAGTGTATAAGAAACAAGAAGTAAAAAAAAAACGTTTAATCCCTTAAGTCGTAAGCCAGCAGTTATACACCGTGGTATCATGACAAAGGATGAAAGTAGCAATTCATCTAGTCATGCTTCTTCAATAGGGAATACCGCATGGCATAAAACTTTCCGCTTCTGTTTCTCTTGCGCCGCAGGAGATGTTTTCAATGGCTAACAACGTTCTCTAAGCATACCACGATGTACAGCCGCGGCCACGTCTGCGTAGAGCACGCGAGGAACAGGTTTTCGCTCTGCGGGGCGAAACCTCGAGGCAGTTTCGAGCTCTGAAACGCTTTATCAGAAGCATGTGCGACCTAGCTGTCAGGCTGACCACAACAGAGCCCTAAACTGCCTCGAGGTTTCACCCAGCGGGGCGAAAACCAGCTCCTCGCGTGCTCTACACCGACGCGGCTGCGGCTGTACACTAAATACAGCTTACAAAGACATGCATGAGATCCCACGTAAAACTGCCGTAGTCAAGCATATAAACGGAATTCTCCTCGCGTCAATGCTATACGCTTATACCAGAAGCTATAGACTAATGAAACGGCGCGTCGATCGTAAACTTCATGTAATTTGTTTGCAGAATAAGAGTCATTCACAACCACTGCACGTTTCTAGGTTATGGGCGACATTCCTTTTAGCATAATATTTCGCTTCGTTGAAACTTACGTAAAAACCACAGGAAAGGGAGGAAGGGGTGAGTTGTGATCTGTCTGAAAGTAACTACAATGAAGTGGTCTTGCGCACGAGTAGGAACAGACGAACATACGTCGCCTCAACATAACAATCACTGAGACTATACCTAGAAAACACACATTTAAAACGACACCTAAAGTATAACCTTGAAGACCTACGTTTTTGGTTTAACGTTTCGGATGAAGAGAAGGAGAAGGAGAAAAGGCAGGACAGTCAACCTGGACGCATGTCCGGTTTGCTCTTCTGCGCTGTGAGAAGGAGATGAAGAGATGAAAAGCAAGAAATCTAGGAATAAGCGAAGCGCATACGCGGTATTTGCGTTAGGTTAGGCAACACTGCTGTGTTTCAGGTATGTCAAAAAAAAAACTGACTAGATAATGCATTGATAGCGAAACTTTCAGTGCGTGTCCTGTCGTTCGATGACCAGCCACCCAACCTTGACAGAATGAGAATGTTTCATGCAGAACATCGTGTGTGTCACGTTGCGTTGTAGGCATTTAAGAACTGGCACATGTCTGACCTTATTACTAAATAACCACTGAAGACGCATCACAGATGCCTACTGGTTCATTAACGAAACAAAGCTCGTTCGGTCATGTGAACCTTAAGTCATCAGAACACCAAGCGAGCGAGTGAGGACATCGAAACACCGCAGACAAAGACCAGCATTGTAGTCACTTTCCAGGACTTTCGCTTGGAACTGCGTGAGCGGAATTTCGAGTCCTTGCATAAAATTCTTGCCGTCTCTCACCTTCGATACTTTTCGAGGAAGGTGAGCGGGCGTGAGAAAGTTTGTCGCTATACCGTCACTTCGCGTCGGTAATAAACATGCGGCTCCTTTCCGAGTGCGTCGTTCGGCTTCAACGTAATCTGAATGCATAAGAAACTTGGACGCCGAGATTCTCGGAAGGGCCGTGCGAGAAGTGACGGTGCGCTTGATGATTCGCAGCTGAATTAGTGCTAAACTACCGCCATTGCACACCTATAGGCATTGTACAGGATGTAGAGCTAGTTAGCAAGATCCGATGCAGTGACTATAGAACTGTAAGAGCTCGTATTCAAGTACATTTAAAAAATCAAAGACAAAAACTGATACGCAAGAAGCCAATTAATGATCTAGGAGAGAGATCTGAAGTACAGGAATTCAGTGTTTTGCTTCGTAATAGATTCGAGGCACTAAACGAGGTAAGCGACGTTAACGCTGGCACAATTAGCGATATTCTTACTACTGTAATCAAAAAGTGCGCAATGGAAGTCGGAGGTACAGTCACTAGTCGGGAGATTGATAAAGTATCTCAGGAGACGAAAAAATCTTATTAAAAGACGACACACTATGAAAGCCTCAAATGCAACCGACCAAAAACAGAGATTGCGGAGCTTTCGAAGTTAATTAATATGCTTGAGGCCGCCGACGTCATAAGGTATATAATAGAGAGAATTGAGCAGGCTGTAAAATGCGGGAGAGGCCTAAAAGCTGCGAAGGCAAAATTGTGCATAGGCGAAAATCGGATATATGCATTAAGGAACAAGGAAGGCAATGCCATAACCAATATGACTATGATAGTGGAGGTGGCAGAGGAGTTATACAGAGAGCTGTACAGAAGCCACAACAACCAGGATAATATCGCGAGAAACAATGTTAGTCCAGAGGAATTATACAACCTACCAGTAACGACAGGGGAAGTAAGCAAAGTTCTAGAAGGAATGCAAAGAGGCAAAGCCGCTTTTGAGGATATATTAACAATGGACATTCGAAAAGATAGCCGAGAAATTGTGTTAGAAAGACTGGTTATTTTATATACAAAGTGTCTCTTGACGGGAAGGGTACCAGAATCTTAGAAGAACGCCAACATCATCTTATTCCATAAGAAAGGACACATCAAGGACGTGAAAAGCTACAGGCCGATCAGCTTACTGTCCATTCTCTACAAAATGCTTACAAAAATAACGGGTAATAAAATTAGGACGACATCAGAGTTCAATCAACCAAAGGACCAAACAGGATTTCGTACAAGGTACTCCACAATAGACCACATTCATACTATCAATCAGGTAATATAGAAATGTGCGGAATACAACCAACTCTGTACATAGCTTTCATAGATTACGAGAAGGCGTTTTAATCAGTCGATAGATCAGCAGTAATGCAAGCACTACGCAATCAGGCCATCGACGAGCCCTACATAAACATACTGGAAGATATCTACAGTGAATCCCCAGCCACCATAGTTCTCTATAAAGAAAGCGACAGAACCCTAATAAAAAAAGAGTGTAAGACAGGGGGCACACGATCTCTCCAATGCTATATTTACCGCGTGTTTACAGTAAGTTTTCAGAATCCTAGATAGCGAAGAGTTAGGAATAAGAGTTATTGGAGAGTATATTAGTGATGACATCGCCTTGATGAGTAACTCAGGGGATGAATTGCAGCTCATGATTACTGAAGTGGACACGGAAAGCAGATCGAAAAGTAGGTCTTAAAATTATTATGCACAAAACTTAAGTAATGCGCAGCAGCATCGGCAGGAAACAGCGCTTTGATATAGGTGGAGAGACGCTGGAAGTTGTAAAGGAATATGTCTTCTTAGGACAGGTAGCAACCACGGAGCCGAACCATAATATTGAAATAACTAGAAGAATAAGGATGGGGTAGATAACATACGGCAAGCATTCTGAACTCACGAATGGTAATCTGCCACTAACCCCCATGAGGAAGGTATCTAACAGCTGCATCTTGCCAGTACTTCCCTACGGAGCAGAAACCTGGAGGCTTACAAAGAGGGTTCAGCTTAAACTGAAGACGACGCAGCAAGCGATGACAAGGAACGTGATAGGTGTAACCTTAAGAGACAAGAATAGAGCAGAGTGGGTCAGGGAACAAACCGGGCTCAAGGATATCAAGAAGAAGAAATTGACATGGGCTGGGCACGTAGCGCGTTGGCAGGATAACCGCTGGTCATCAAGGGTAACTGACTGGATGCCCAGAGAAGACAAACGCACGAACGGGAAACAGAAAGTTAGGTAGGCCGATTATATTAAAAAAGTTCACAGGTGTAACGTGGCAGCAGAAAGCACAAAAAGGGGTTGATAGAAAGATGATGGGCGAAGCCTTTTCTCTGCAGTGGGCGTAATCAGACTGATGATGACTGTAGCAAGGTGCATACGTCGCTGATAAACTAAATTTATGTACAAAATAGTGGGTTGCGATGTGACCTAGGTACATAACTTTTTTTGAAATCCGCGCTGGCGCAACAGTGAAGGGTGACGAACGTGAACCCGGGATTTCGCGTTAATCCCCGACCGACGAATAGCTTTCTGCGCGGAGTTATGTTCACATTGTAGAAATCTGAACCCACATCTGACGTGTGTGCACATCTTCAATGGGGCACGCACACGACAGGCTTAGCGGTTTCTTTCTAAATCCAAGACCCTGTATGTGTTCATCTCGAAAACTTATGTTTTCAATAACTGCCGTCATTCTCACGGTTCCCAAAGCAATGTATTTGTTTTTGGCCCTTTGAAAAATAACACGGAGGTGATTATATCGTCTCCCATAGATGCAATTAGCTATTGTGCGCAGTTATTAGTTGAAGCCTTGCCTCGCATTAGTCACACGTCGGCAAGGTATAGAATGATTACGCTCTAGGCCGCCAGGTGCCGGCCTGCAGCGCTGTTTGATGCGCATAACCACGCGTGGTCTTTCGTTCAGGCAAGTTCGCGAATGCGAAAAATCTGGCGACTACTATTAAATACGGCAATATAAAGCGGTTTTGCCAACACTTAAATCTAAGCGACAGAGGGACATGAGTTCGAATCTAGTCGATCTGCGGTTGGGAATAGGTTCACCATCTAATGTTCTGTCAACCTATATTATCACGTTATTGTGCCCAGTAAAGTTCGAAATTGCTCAGCTGTGACTGAGAAGAAGAAAGGTATGGCCGTGCAGTAAATGGCGCCAAATGCAAATTTAGAACTACCACAAAGTTACAACAGCTTACATAAGTCATCAAATCGTAATCCAATGGGCCACGGTATGATTTAAAAAAATACTTTGGATTGGGGAGGACATGCCATGGCACAAAAGTTGCACCTGTTGACGTGTCCGAATAATGATTAACAGAGAGCGCTAAATAAAAGGTATGCATAGGATTTAACCAGGTAAAGATACCAGAAAACTTGTGGGGTCTTAGGTCTCCTTCATATTGCACTGTCTTTTAAACCAGGCTAATGAATAATCCCGACTATTGCAACGTAGTGAAACATCTGCAAGGAATGCGCATGTGGTTTGTACGCATCACCAGATGACGCAAGACCTTCTTTTGTTCTCTCTCTCGTTTACTCGCAGCTATAGGACAGCAGCGCGCCCAGCGTTGCCACGATGCAGAAGCAAAACACGCTTTGCAAGAAAACGTTTGCTTTGTCAAGGCGCATTGTTGCGCCGTCTCAGGCGATCGCCTGAGCATCATGACCTCGAGAGAGAAGCGACCCTCACGCGCTCTTGCGAGCCAGCCTCGATGAGCTGACACGTGTGCAGTTTACCTCTGTAGCGTTTGTGGTGCACAGATACATTTCTCAGACCTAGCACAGAACGAGTTTTAGAGTAAGAAGGCATTCTATTAAAGCACCACTTCTGTTGATTTCTCACCTTGACTATTAGGAGCGACAACAAGGAAGGAAGCAGACAAAGGGAGAAGGCAGGGAGGTTAACCAGAAAGACATCCGGTTTTCTACCCTACACTGTGGGATTGGGGAAGGGGACAAGAAAGGTTATAGACAGGCAAGAGGAAAGAGAAGGAAAAAAAAAGAATGAACTTTACAAACGCGCACACACACACGCCCACTCGTGAAAGGCCCAAGATGGACAGACGGGAAAGTTAGCCAATGCTTATACCGCATACATGTGGAATACCCCATTAGTGAGACATCCTTAACTATATTCTTTCCGCGCAAGAGACGTGAATTCGACTCTTCTTTAGTCCACGCGCAGCCTTGCCCTGTCAGCACGGTTAGGGATGCTGGACCGGCTGGCTATCCTATCTAGGGAAACGGGATAAATGTGGAGAAAGAAGACGTAAGATGACACTGAAAACATTGGGAGAAGAGGGAAGAAAAAAAAAGTTGTACGTGGCAAAAGTGAGTCCGAGGTCTTGTAGACGACGGCGTTCCTCGACGACTGTCTCGAAGTTTGGTTGTACACTGCAGGAATCGCAATGACGTCAATGCACCTGGACGGTCTCAGCCAGTGTCGGAGGTTGCTTTCTTTTTGTTAAGCGGTTGCTGTCGAATCTGTCTAAAATGGTTGAAAGCTTTATAAGCACGAGTTACATGCTACAGAGGAGCTTTCCTAAAGACTACAGGTCTCAAGGAAACGTTGTCACTTTGTCGCTATATATCTTGCTTATACGGGTGTTCATGACTGCATATGCAACTGAAATGCGCATACGAACTCAGTGTTTTATTAAGTTCGCTCATCATGTAATGCAGTATACAGTGAACTCTTTCATGTGGTAGTTTAAGAAATATTTAAATATAACAATTTTTTTAGAAAATATCTGGTAGTTTCTTATGAACTCCGTGCAAAACATTTTCAGTTAAACAAACTTCTGGATAGTGTATATTTCAGATGAATGAACTTTATCTGCGAACCCGGACTCATTTTTCAGGTCAATTCAAGTAAGTTTTATTCCCCCAAGTGAAAGTTCACGGAATAAGGTGATCAGGCAGCCTAATACCTTCAGCATATCACTATAGAGCCTGAATTGTCTCTATCTCATTACAGCTGTTTTTGCGAAAGTGTCAGTGGCTGAACGCGCTGGTCCAATAAAAACAGGTGTGAGAGATCATTCCATACACAGAAACACGCTGCTGCAACCCACACACTGATACCGTATACGGCATATGACAAGTGGACCTCTAACAGTAGTTTTCAAAGTATGCTATCGCATACGCCTCAGTATTCGAGCAGCATTGAATACGAATACCAGATGAACTATTTACCATGCACGTTCAGGGTGTAATAACGTGCGTTCGGTGTGATTTATTGCTTGATTGTTGTAATAAATAGAAAAGTAAGTAAACAATGTGCTCATTGTTTGGTTCGACGAATTGAGAAAGACGATGTGGGAAAAGAAGGAAAAGGAAATGGTAATATGCAGAACTTATACAAATTCATTACACTTGCCTGTGACTGCAGAGAACACCACCCGACCTATTCTCATTTCTACCCACTACAAGGCTTCGCAGTTTTTTAAGCATTCAACATGTATCCAGTAGCCTTCTGCACGTGCTCAAGTGATGCTCTCGCTCATTTTATTAATGCATGACATCAGTTCCATGGTGTGGTTAAGCTGCGTATATCTTCTCTTGTTTTTGTAAAACAGCCCTTTATTTTTCATCTGAGAACTACAATTAGGAACCCCCTCCCCCAAAAGATAAAAAAAAAACGATTCCATAGCTATACAAAATAGACAGCCTTTCTGTAAACAAAGGCTTCATCCACTCCTTCAGTCACGAATACAAATCAGGCAGTACTGCGCTCTGAGCTGTACAGGACATACCCAGTAGGTGTATGCTATGGTTATCATGCCCATATCGTTTCCTTTTTCCTCCCCGCTCGATGCCTCACACAGTATCCGTGGGGTAATTTTACGTAAGCATAAAAAAAAAGTCCTACATTATCGCAAGGTTCCACTCCACAAATCCTGCGATAAACAGAGAACACGTGCGATCAACACTTAACTTCTCATCTGCGCTTTTCAGGGATACCGAGTAAAGCGATCGAGGAGAACCGCAGCGCCGGACTCAGCGTGTTCCCTAAAAAAACGTGGAACGTTCTCTCGTCCTAGGTACATTCCTTCCCCATCGAGTACCTAGCAGTCGGATGGTGCAGCGCGGAAGAGGAGGCGGCAGAGTGGAGAAGATATATTTTTAGGACACACACTAGGAGAGAGGAGAGGAAAGAAAGAAAATAGAGAGACACAGACCAGTGGCCCGACGCATGGCACAGCGCAGCAGGGGCAGAGACCCCAGGAAGTAAAGGCAGAACGTCGATACGCCAACCCGCCCCTTACGTCCGCATAACACGCACAGGAAAGTCGGCAAGCCCCGAGTCAAAGGCATGGGTGCCCGCCCTCCCGTCTTCGACTGAATGAAAACGAACGGCTTCGTCTATCCCATCCGTACAAGCGGCCCGGCCCGGAGGTGAGTGAAATAACCGGCTGTTTGACTCGATTCTATCAGGGTCGTAAACGGGCGGCGTGTGTTGCCAGTGTTTCAGCGACTACAGTGGTGCGCGCGGTTTTCACCCCGGGTCCCGTCGGGTTTCTCGCCACATGTAAGAAAGCTGCACGACAGTATATACTGACCGGCTTAGCTTGTCGCAGTTATTCTCCACTGTAATATACGTATTGGCCCGATTCGTTTGAACTGCCCCTGCTGTCATCGATTTTCGCGCGTGCAATAAGCCTGTGCAATGATATGCGGCAGACTGTCTTCCGAAAATATCCAAGTAGCACTGCAGTTGATTGACACAAAAGGCTTGGCTTTTTAGTAGTAACAGAGAAAGATCTGTGCGGACTTGTAATGAAAGTCTATGTTAGTCGGTTAGTTGGCCTGACATTATGTCACAGCTGCTTATTGAAAGTTGTAATATCGCGCAAAGTTAGCACAATGACGCAAATGAGGTCGAATATGACGAGAAAGAAAAGGGTACATCCGTAAGTATTGACAAGCTGCTTTTCACTAAACTAAAAATACAACCAGAGCGAGAAACTTAAAGACAGGTGGAATTTTTATTATATAATGAAGGAAGCTGAGGGGCTGTATGGAGAAATTTGATAAATCATATGGTCACTCTAACATTGTCAAATAAGGTGCATATTAAGGGTAGTAACGTGCCTCGAAAACTGCTGTGGTGGTGGTGTTTCTGTTAGGTTTCATTTTACCTTTTTTTGTTTTCGTTAAGCAGCGTCATTGCAGTATTGTTCAGGGTATCAAAAGCTCTATTGAAGCCAATCCGTAGCGAGGGCAGCCACAAAGAAAGTGCCTGAATGCCTTCTTCCAGCAACGCTTGTCACATGCAGGGCATTTTCAATGTGGCGTGAAAAGGCACTCGTGAACGCCACTAGGCTCAGTCAGAGCCGGCACAAAAATGTTTCCTCGGCAGCAGGGAGAATACCCCGGTCAGTCGACGGGGCTGCAGTCGAGAGTCCAAACTACATGGAGAAATGTGAACGGCTTTGGCTGACCTACACAAAGCCAATTTAAATTTTTGATCAAGAATTTTTTTTGTGTAACGTCGACAAGATGAAAGGCTAAATTTCATCTACTGTGGCGTTCAGAATTATAGTTGGTTAATACATTATAATCATTGAGTCAGAAGATGTTAAGCCGAATAAGCAGAGTCTGTTGCCCATCAGTGTGCGAGAGCTTATAATTTAATCAGCATTGGATAAAGGCATCGCGGCATTATCAGCGGACGGCCTATACGAGAAAAAAAACAACAAATCACAAAACGATATTCTAAAATAATTTAGCCGGACCTTCCTTTAACTGGTTTCGGTTGAGGCTTGGACCTCGAGCAGTATTATCGAATTCCGCTCAAGCCCCGCCGCGGTGGTCTAGTGGCTAAGGTACTCGGCTGCTGACACGCAGGTCACGGGATCGAATCCCGGCTGCGGCGGCTGCATTTTCAATGAAGGCGAAAATGCTGTAGGCCCGTATGCTCAGATTTAGGTGCACGTTAAAGAACCCCAGGTGGTCTAAATTTCCAAAGCTCTCCACTACGGCGTCTCTCATAATCACGTGGTGGTTTTGGGACGTTAAACCCCACATATCAATCAATTCCGCTCACGACATCATTTGACCAGCATTAGCCGACACCAATACTATAGCTGTTTCAGCTGCCATTCAGGTAACACGTGCCATCGTAAGTCAGTAGCAGAGCATGAGAGTAAACGTGGTAGGCCATAACACAGCAGTATACCGTTTGGCGTTCCCTCAATAATAATAATAATAATAATAATAATAATAATAATAATAATAATAATAATAATAACAATGGAGGCTTCACGTCCCTAAACAACGACATGATTATGAGGGACTCCATAATGTGAGGAAGAGATGAGGCTTCAGAAGAAATATTAACCACCTAGTGTCATTTAACGCGCACCTGAATCTAAGCACACGGTCCTCCAGTATTTCGCCGCTACCGATGTGCAGCCGCCACGTCCGGTATCCGATCTCGTGACCATCGGAACAGCACTCGAGGTTGGGGAAGGGTAGAGAGGGTCAAGAGGAATCCTTAAGGATGCTTGCCCTTCCCACACGTCAGCCTCTCTCTCGCTCTTACATAACGTCCAGTTGGCTCTTTTCACTCGAGAGTTGCATCCATTTACACCTTGATTTATTTGATTTTGATTGGTATGTGGGGTTTAACGTCCCAAAGCCACTATATGATTATGAGAGACGCCGAAGTGGAGGCCTCCGGAAATTTCGACCACCCGGGGTTCTTTAACGTGCACCCAAATCTGAGCACACGGGCCTACAACATTTCCGCCTCCATCGGAAATGCAGCCGCCGCAGCGGGGATTCGAACCCGCGACCTGCGGGTCAGCAGCCGAGTACCTTAGCCACTAGACCACCGCGGCGGGGCTCCATTTACACCTTAACCCCCCGTCTCGACAGCGGCGATTAACTCGAACACACACAGAGCTCGCAGGTCGGATGGCCTCATCCGAATAGCAAGTAAGGGCATCTGCAATGTCGCGGTAGCGGTAACTAAACAGCGTCGATCTCAGCTGTTATGACGGTTCTTCCATGCTTGTTAGTAATGATTCCAAAAACAATAAACTTTAACAGAATCTTCAAATGGATACAGACTTGTACGGATAAGGCGGACCTCATTAGGCAAGTTTTTGATGAACGCTGTTTTCTACTTTATCACATCAGTAGGATTTAGCGCGCTAGCTATTCCAGCATGTATGTCGTTTGAGGCTGGGACAGCATATTGCTCTCCCATAGTAGAGTACATCATCATCAGCCTGAGTACGCCTACTGCAGGGCGAAAGCTTCTTCCCTGATCCGCCAATCAACCCGGTCGTGTGCTTTCTGCTGTCACATTATAACTGTGAACTTTTAGGGGTGAAGCTCCTTTTAAGCCCTGGGTCGTGCGTCGCCGATGTATGTAGCAGTCGTCGTCGTCGCAATATCAGGAAACCAAATCTCGTTTAGTCATTGGAATGTCCGCTGGGTGGCGGTACTTCTATATAATGAATATATGATGAGAAGATGTGAGCTGGTGGTACTTGGAGTGTTCACTAGATGGACGGACGCACGGACGAACTGACCGACAAGCAGACGTGCGTGTGAATGGACGCGTGAACGGGTGGACAGATAGATGCACGGACGGATGGATGGACGCATAGACGGACGGACGAACGGACGGTTGAACGCAGGGCCGGACGCGCAGACGGACGTATGCACGAACGGACGGAAGCAAGAACGAGCGTACAGACTGACGGGCGCTTAGCCCCACCCATCATCATTCCCTTCGTGGATGTGCTGTGATTTTTGTAATCTCATCAGACCACCTGAGGCCAGTATTATAAGGATTATCATCATTATATATCATCATCTGACTGTTCCGATAAACAGATTTAATTTCTGGTATTTTCGAACGCTTGGCTGTATTTTTGATGAACTTACAGCGCGCGGTGGCTGCACGCGAACATGAATCGTGATGTCACAATCACCGAGGCGCATGCAGGATGCACGTTTTGCTGTGCTATTCCTTTCCTCAACCTCTCCTTTCATTCCACTCTATCCTTCCACAAAAGCGCTGATGCTCCTTCACAGCCGGGAGCATTGTTCATTATCGGTGCGGTTCATACTGGATCTGGGAACTGTGGGGGGAGACAAGCGAGTCGAGAGATGCGGGCGACGACTGGCATTGTTGGCTTGGCCATTTCGGATGTTTTTACTTCTTTCGGTCAGTGCCCTATAAGTGTCGGCTGCAAAAGTGTTCAGTGTAACCATTATACTGGAAGGCATGTACAGTAGCCGGCCTAGTCCACCTTATACGCATAGCGACTTCCTATGGGAGGCGTTGAGAGCAAGACTTCCTACGTATCTTAGAAAGGTAGCGATTTGGGCTATGTTAGTATGTCATGGTGAGTGCTACAGCGCGAGCTGACGACCAGAATACAGAGACGAATGAGCCCGAGTGCTAACTTCCAACTGAGTTCATTCAGAGGAAACAAGTGTTAATATATGCCGAAACAACAAAGAACTAACATAATTCGTTTCTACTCAATAAACACAGTTGGAAGTTAGCGCTCGTCCTCGTTTGTCTCGGTGTCCATGCCATTCTTAAGTAAGCAACCTTCCTAAGAATTTTCTTTTGACTTCATTAAAATTCATCCAACGATAATATGGAAGGTCTCCAGACCCTCTTCCTTGAAAACGCTACTTCATAAGTCTCTCAGAGGTTACAAACTTGATTATGCATCTGCAATATGGGATCTCAGTTATGCTAACCATATCACTTCTCTCGAACTGGCACAGCATAACTGCGCGATTACTCATTTGCACTATGACCATACTGCACATATAGCCTTAAGGGAAAGTAGCCAATCACTAAATTCATTGGCTCATCGACGCAAAGCCGCCCGTCTTTCACTCTGTCATAAAATTCCCAGCATTCAATTAACACTTGAGAGTAACACCATACTGCAACCTCTGTACATTCATCCACATCGGGAAGACGAAGTAGGTGTTTTGAATAAGTGGCTGCTTCTGCTAACTCCGGCGTATTTCTGTGGCAAAGTAAGTTTATTGATCGGTTTTCGCTGCTCCTTTGAAGTGGATGGATGTAGAACACCCCGGGCGCCCACCGGCACCAGCGGCGGCCGCCTCCAGGAAGTTGATTGGACAAGCGAGCGACAGCAACAGTGAAGATACTCATGCCTACTCTCTCAGCAGTGACGAATTTTCAGATGACGGTTTCCAACCTGTGCGGAGCCGAAAATAGCGAAGGGAAGGAACATGAGGCATCCTCACCCTCAACTATTCAAACTGTAAGTGAAACACCAAAGTCGAACACTTATACCATCCTGTTTCTGCCTGCAATTCCTACCGTCAGCATAAACGCATTAACAGACAGTCTGTGTCGAGCTCTCTGGAAGCACTCGTGCCAATGAGATCACGGACGTAAGAGTGAGAGCAGAAAGAATATACTGGCTGTTGACGTTTTGCACGAAAGTGCTTTGGGCGTTCTGCGCAGTGTAACTGACTTAGACGCAATCAAGCAGGCTCTAATGTTCCCTTGGGATTTGATGTAACTGGCGTGATCTACGACATAGATGTAGCTATTACTAATAACGACTTACAAGTTCTTGTCAAGTCAACAACTGATACTCCCATTGTTGATGTCACCCGGCTGGGCGAGTCTCGCTTTGTGAAGATTGCGTTTAAGAGCACATCCCTCCCCTCTCATGTAAAGGCGGGGTACTTCATACATGCTGTGTGGCCATTCATTCCAAAGCCTTCTCCAGTGCCGTAAATGCATGAAACTTGGACATGTGAGCAGCGTCTGAGAGAATTTGGTGGTATGCCACCGCTGCGCCGAGCCCCATGTTGCGGATAAGTGTGTTGTTACTGTCAAGAAATGCTCGAATTGCAATGGATCTCATGAAGCCACATCGAAAGACTGCCCGCGCATTCAGAAGGAAATTGCCATCTTGAAGGAGATAGTGCGCGATCACTCATCTCATTGCGAAGCCGCAGCTAAAGTCAGAAGGCGTCGTTTTCGTCGACGTTGGTCTTCAAGGACGCCCGCTACCTCCTCGATGCGTTTGCCAGCTCCCTCATTATTACCACCTCATTTACCTCCCAGACCATATGCTGTGGAAAATACTGTAAAAGGCAAGGTCAGTTAGCGTACCCTAACTGTGACAAAGTGGCCTGCACTTCAAAGGGATGCAGCATCAAGCGAACCGAAAGAATTTCGTGACGGCCAGCCCGGGATCCCGGTTGGAGTTCTTTCCAACTAAGACAGGCAAGTGACTGCGATCGTGCAATCAATTAATTGCCACTATTCGCATGCTACTGAGCAGCATACAATCTCCGTCTACTAAGAGTGCACTGCAAATACTGGATGCACTGAATCCAGTGCTTGCTAACATCATATAAACACAATGACTCAACAAATTTCTTCTTCCGCACTGAAGTTAAAAGTGCGTTAATTTTTCAATGAAATGCCAGAAGCATGAAGTCCCGTATCTCGGACTTTCGCCAATTCGTTCGGGCCAGTTAATTCCTATACTTGTCATATGTGAACCAAACGTATCAACGCCTTATAGATTGTCCGGTTATGAAGCTTTTCATTCAGCCGCTTGCGAAGAACGAAGCAAAGTAATTGCTTGCATCCGCACGGACTTGACTTATGTTTCACACTCAGTAACTTCAAATGATGACAATCAGTACGTGTGTCTTCGTGTAAAGAAGAATGCTGTTTAGTTCACACTTATTGGTGGATATATATCTCCGTCATCGCGATTTGACTGCGACAGATTAAAAGATATCCTAATGAGGACAAATTGGTCTTGGATCATCACCGGCGACTTCAACACCCATCACAAGCTTTGAGGGAGCACTATAGGATGAATGCCAGGGGCAGGAATATTGTTACATTCGCTTCCGACTTCGACCTGTCCATCATGAACGATGGTATCCCAACATATTTGCGGGGTCTCACGTACGGCAGTTGTCTTGACCTGACATTGGTGTCATGGTGCTTCTCTAACAAAATTAAATGGTTTCGCGACATCGAGACGCATGGGAGTGATCACATACCCACCTACGTGAAGATCGATAAAATCAGAAAAAGGTTCTCTTCCGGTGTTGTAATTGGCACTGACTGGTCGATCACGTGTTGAAGACGCTTGCCAGAAGGCCTGGCCTGCAGCCTGGTAAATACCATCGCAGAAGCTATGCAATTGTCTAAATGTAAATTACCATTTTCGTCTAAAATAACACAGTTCGACATCGAACTGGAAAGATTACGATCTATACGAAGGCGTGCTGAACGACAACACAGACGCACAAGATCAATTGATGACCTGAGGGAAGCAAGACGGCTCCAGAAAAAAAATTCAATGACGCATTTACAAGCTGGAGAGCGAACGCTGGAAAGCATTCTGCGAATCTCTGGACCCTTGTAATATTGTGTGAACGACGAAGATATTCACTATCATCGTCAGGGGGATTAGACCGGCATTCGGAATAAAGAAGAGATCGATGGGTGGGCTTCGCCATGGGCACGGCCGCTCGTCTTTTCTGAACAATCCTCATAAAGTTCTGTCATATATCTGGAGAACAGTTCGTGGTCTTCGATCCTCTCCACAACAACGGCACCCAATTAAAGTTTGGCACTCCATCATGGAAAAAAAAAAGAATACGAGGGGGCTGGAGAATTTTGCACGAGAGTTGCCGGGAATAGTATGAACAAGAGCATCGATGCCGTGATCGTTCTTGAGACTCGATTACCAGAAATGATCATTCCATTCACCATGGAAGAACTGGAATGTGTGTTAGGTCGCTTCTAAACGCACGTCATCGCCAGGTCCTGATGGTATTACTTATAGTGCGTTGGGACATCTTGGACAAAAACCCAGAAGAGAACTTTTACCATGCTTCAATAACTCCTGGCTCAGCAGCAGTGTTCCCGAGAATGGAAAATAAGTCGATTAATACCACTTCTGTAATCGGGAAAATTACCATTGGACTTGACAGCGTATCGTCCTAATGCCCTCGCAAGCTGCCTCAGAAAGTGATGAAAATAATGGTTCTATTTCATCTCGAGTGGTACTTAAAACGATACACAACTACCCTTCCTGCATGACAGGCTTCCATCGGGTCCGTTCCTTCATCGACTGTGTCTTTGACTTATCGACATTTGTTCAGCAAGAAAAAAGTCGCAAGCGTATAACAGTGGCGCTCTTTCTTGATGTGAAGGATGCATATGATAATGTAGCTCACGATACCATCCTCCTTTCTCTCGCAGCAATGGGAATTGGGGGGCGAGTGTTTCAATGGATAAAAGACTATATAACTGGCAGGGGTTTTTTTGTGTGCAAACAGATGAAGGTAAAACTACTGAACATTACACCTACTGCAGAGTACCTCAGGGAGGTGTTTTAAGCCCTTGTTCATTGTTGCCCTCATTGGTCTGGCGAGGTTCTGCCAAAATCGTGTGCTATCCATTAACGCCGATGATATTTGCTTCTGGAGTGCTGCAGTTATTTGCTCTCAGGCACGTGCACAAATACAGCGGGCAGCAACCCTCACAACAGGCTACCTTCAGAAACAAGGCCCGACTACATCAACAGTAAAGTGCGCGTTGATTGCGTCCTACACGCAAACCAATGACGTCATAGCCCTTTAAATCAATGGCATAGTGGCAAATATGCACGGACGCATCGTATCATGGGCATTATTATTGACAGTGTAAAGGAAAACTACCGATCGGCGAAGAAACCAGACCGAACGCCGTTTCTTGTTTTCACTCTTCTTTTTTGCAGTACTAGCCTGCACACATTTATTCCTTTTCTTTTTAAACATTCTCCCGCCCCCCAGTAGCGTCGCTCAATTCCAGTCTGTGCAATTTCTGTACTGGTTTTCTGAAAAACTTCCCGTCTTGAGCTTTCACTCAACAAAGATAGACTGTTTGGGGAGAGTGGTGTGCAAGCTGCAGTTGTTTGACATCCTTCGCGAATACTTCCAGCTGAACATATCGGACCCAAAACATTTCAGACTTGCTTAGCTCCCGTGCCAAAATTGTTTCGCTGAGCAAATTTTGAAGTACACGGCATCGATTCACAAGCGAAAGACCCAGGCGGTGACGCACAGGAGCTTCTGCAGGTCTTTATGCTTCCTTATATTGATCACCGAGTGTAGGTTTCTGGACGACACTTGAAGAAATACATGTAGCGTCTCAATCTCTGCCTATTCGTTTATCGGTTTGTACTGGTTAGGTTCTGGAGGTCAGCCTGAATTTTTGCTGTGTCCATATCACCAATAGCGACATGCACGTAGAGTCCTTATCGGTATACCTCTAGTCAGTACATCCACGAAGTTGTCTTCGCCAGTGCAGTAGCGCCATAACGCTGTTTCCGTAACTTGCGTTATTTCAGTCACTCTGTGCTTCACAAACGGACTCCACTTGCTATGGTTTCCGCGGATCCAGCTCAGTGTGATCATGGAGTCAGTCCACATGACGCAATGGAAATGCTTGAAATCCCACGAGGAGCAAATGTATTTCAGCAATCTGGCTCCCACTACCGTCGCCATAAGCTCGAGCTTTGAAAGCGTTAATGTCTTAATAGGTGCCAATCTTGACTTCGCTACTATCAGAGAGGTAGCGAAGTTTCCACCTTCATCAAATGCTCTCAAATAGGCACATGCTCCTAAAGCCTTCAGGCTGGAGTCGACGAATATATGCAGTTCAGCCTCTTTAAGTGCTCCATGCAGTGCGTCTCTCACGTAAGGCGGAATCTTTATGTGGCCGAGCTGTATTAAATCGTACACCAGGCTGCCCACTGCGTCTTGATCTCCGCGGGCAATTCTTTATCCCAGGAATGGCCTAAAACCCAAAGACGTTGAAACAAAAGCTTCGCAGTTATGGTGAATGGCGATAGAATGCCAAGCGGGTCATAAATTCGAGAAGCAACCTTCAGTAGAGTGCGTTTCGTGTCGAGCTGGCCAGCCACTAAATACTGGGCCACAGACTTGGAAGAAAATTTGAAGTAATCATTTCTTATATCCCATTGCATTCCCAAGACCGCAGCTGCTTCTCCGGATGCTCCTTCTACTTGCTCCTCCTGGTTGTCAAAAATGTTCTGCAGCTGATGGTCATTGGTCTTCCACTTTCTGAGCCTCATGCCAGCATCTTTCATAATTGCTTTCGACTGCTAATTGATGCGCCGACCTTCATGGATCGTCTCCGCACCCACCAACAAATCGTCGACATAAGATGCCTTCTTTAATGTAGAAGCGAGCTCTTTGTCTTCACATGCGTTATCATAAGTGGCAATGAATAGTTGCCATGAGCAAGAAAGGGCTTGACGTTGATCCAAACGGTACCCGTGTCACGCGCCATTCGACGAGCGTCCGGTGTTGACTTACGGAAATAGAGTCAAACCAGAAAAACCGGACTGCATCTCGGTCAGTCTCCTGTGTCTCAATTTGTAAGAATGCCTTTTCGATGTCGGAATTGATGGCGACAGGGTACCACCGAAAGCGAAGAAGGACTTGCAGCAATTCTGGATTGAGATTCACTCCATTATCCAAGCAGTCGTTAAGGGATAGTACACCTGGTGTGTTTGACGATGCGTCGAACGACTACACGCAGTTTGGTAGTTAACGATTCCTCTCTTATTAATTCCGATGTGGAATATAATATATGGTGTGATCTCGATCCCGAGGAGTATCCTTAGGCACCACTTCCCCGTGACCCAACTTCAGATATGGCCGGATTACTCTGTCATATCGCTGCAACATTCCTTCCATCGTTGATAGCCTCCGTGTTAATCTTTGTAGACGTGATAGCGCGATTTCGCGACTGTTCCTAAAAGCGGTTTCTTATCTTCCTTCCAAGGCAACGCCACAGTGTATCTGTCGCTTTTCTTGCTAATGGTTTCATGTAACCGTGCAACGGACTCATGGGAGGAAGGTTTTGTTGAATCTGCGATGCCCACTGCTTCTGGTTGCCAAAAAGATTGCAAGATCTGCGAGGTTGATTCGCCATCAACGATTGCTTGCACTTTCAGAATGCAGACCATTAGGCTAGAGCTACAGTCAAGAAAGGCTTTTTGGTGACTGAGTCCTTGTAGCGTCCATCCAAAAGCTGTATCGATTGCCTACCAGTCCTGGAACTTCTGCACTTTTGACGATACGTCCCGTTTACGATTTGCCAGAGGTGGTCAGCGCCGATCAACAAGCTGACGCTATTTTCCGTTCCGCATCAAACTTCTTTTCGTCCCGCAATGACCTTACCTTCAAGACGCAGGTTCTGAACGAAATGGCTGTCAGCTTTCGGAGAAGCAATATCGTGGCAGATAACTGGAACAACGATTGCGCGCAACGTGCAGGTGTCAGAACCGTGTTGGCTACGCAGAGGAACTTCTACCACTTGCCGTCTTTCCACAGTACTTGGTGATGAACAGCCAAACGTATTCAGCGCAATTTGTGTTTTTCCCAGCACTTGTAGGTGTAAAGTCTTGGCGAGATTTTCCGTGATGAAGGATTGCTGGCTCCCTCCGTCGAGAATCCCTCGGACATACTTTGTGTTTGCCGTTTTTTGATGACAAAGGCGCGAAAAGTTTGTAGATATACTTCACTGTGATTTGTTGTGCCCCCCGCTTAGTGAATCCTTGTCGCACCGCATAACTGATTGTGACGACACCACTTCTACTGTGCTGCCGGAGGAGTCAACTGCACGAGAAGGTGTCGTTGTTTGGTTCGATGTATAGTGCGGGTCGCACATACTTGATGCGTGCCTCCCGTGGCAACTCGAGCAGGTGAGTTTGACGCGGCACGAACGTGCCTGATGTCCTCGGGACGTGCATCGATAGCAGCGGCTTTCTTTCGCAAGCATTCCTTTCTTCGAATCGATGGCAAGGTTCGCGTCACAAGCGCGGGTGCCATGTTTCTTCGACTTACAGAAAAAACACTCACCCCAGCTGCTCGATGTGCTGTGTAGCACGGAAGCCGTGCTGGTGCTGCCGCTTCGAGTCCTCCGTGCACGGTCATCCAACAGTCGGTCATTAAAGGGCTTGCACTGCTCCCGACTTTCTAGCTCTATACGTGTATAGGTGAGCAGCTCCTTTAACTCCGCATCAGATGTAGCAGCTGCCACGCTTGGCTCAAAGACATTGCCAGCAGACCCGTTTTCTCTTAGTGCCTGACTGCGCTTTGCACGTGTGTAGGCCAAAATGATGTCGTACGGTAGGGCTTCCTGTAAAATGTCAATCAGCATAGCGGAAAAGCTAAGCGTAGGAACATTTAGTGCAGTTAGACAACGGATATTCAGTTGCACAGCATCGTAAAGTCGCCTAATGCCGCGGACGTCGCTTCCCGACTTGATGTGAGGTAGATTGCGAAGCGCTGATAGGTGGTGTTGCTCGATCCGTTTTCGATCTCCGAAGCGCCCCTTCAATAACTCGATGGCGTCTACATAACAAGCTTCGGAAATCGGAAAATCACATATTGCAGCTGCCGCTTCACCCGCAAGATAATGACGTATATAGAAGAACTTCGTCGTTGTTGACAAAGCGTTGTTCAGGTGAACAGTTTGCTCAAACTGCTCCCAGAAAGCCGACCATTCATGTATATCACCTCTAAATGTTGGCATGCCAAGATTCGACAGCCTTGGGCCAATTGCGGTCGGCACGTCATAAGGTGATGGGTTTGCGTTCTGAAGAGCAGCCGCTGCTGTACTGTCTCCATGTCGCAAACCGTCTATCTTACACCGAATCTCAACGAGCACGCTTTAACTTTGTCGTTATACTGTGCTGCCGCGACATACTCAGCTTCGAGCTCCTCGTCCGCTACGTGCTCCTCGAGCGCATCATTGATCTTCGAGAGCTCGTTGTTGCTCACTGACAAAGGGTCATAAATACCTGTGAGTGTGGGCTTGTCCGCGGTAGGGTCACTTAGCAGTGACCTTGCTTCTTGCAGGAGCTTGGTGTTCTCGGCTTGTCGAGCGGAGCGCTTGGTCTTGAGGGCGATCCATCGGACCCGGTGTTGGAGTCTAGTCCGGTCTACGCCGATCAGAACAATTCGTTGCAGTCATCGCTGCCCGCAAAACGACGCGGTCGAGTAGAAGGTCCCCTCGGCTCGTGCGATGAAGAAGACGTGTCCGCACGAGGGGTTTCGGCGCCACGATGTAAGGGAAAACTACCGATCGGCGAAGAACCAGACCGAACACCGTTTCTTGTTTTCAGACTTCTTTTTTTTTTGCAGTACTAGCCCAGCACACGTTTATTCCTTTTCTTTTCCAACAGACAGAATTATTTCGTGGAGTGCGCATTGCGCGTACTTGAAGAAGAGGACTGCTATTTATTGTGCATATAATGAAATTCATGTGCGGGAAAGCATGGGTAACTTCAGTGGCCTCCATGCTACAGTTGTACAGGGCCCTATTTCTGGGTCTATTGCACTACAGCTTGCCAGTACTGACAAACACTTGCAAATCCTATACTCATTCATTGGAGAGTTTGCAGGGTCAGGCGCTGCGTATCTGTCAAAGACTGTCCTGATGTGCTTCTACCTATGCCACAATCGTACTTGCCAAGGACCATCCGGTCAGGACATATAGAGTTGTGGATTGCCTCAGAGCACAAATTCTACATCCTAGCCGTGTCCCCGACCACCACTTGGCCCTTCTACTCTCCGAAAGACCACGTGCTACGTTTTCAGGCGTCATAGCCAAGCACCTAAACAGCATTCCCTCAGTATATACGCCAGCTACGAGAATTGCATGCCCCTTGTGGTGCCTCGACCAGCTGCAGGTACGTCAAGAAATTCCGGGTATCAAAAAAAAGCAATCACTCCAGAGTAGTATTGAAGCAAGCAACACTGCAATTATTATATGAGTTGTGCTTGGACCAAACGCAGATATACCCTGATGGGTCGGTCTCGTCCAGCAGCTCATCAGGTGCCGCTGGGATTCCGGCTGCAGCAATGACAATCAAATTTAAGTTGTCGCATACGACTATACTTCTACGGCATCAGAGCTTGCTGCTATAAGAGCCGCTTTACAATATCTCGTTCGAGAGTATCTAGGAAAATGGGTCATATTCTGCGATTCGAATGCAGCACTTCAGAGTTCGCAGTTTGCCATACGTAAGAGGAATCATGAACGATTGGCACATGAAATAAGACATTGCCACCATTAAGCTCTAGCACGAGGGCATGATCTTATATATCAATGGCTGCCTGGACATATCGGTATTACTGGAAATCAATGAGCCGATGATGCAGCCCACTCAGCCCATGAAGGAACACGTGTGGTCCCGATTCCTCTATCAAGGAATGACGCAGCAAGACAACTTTACTTGCTCGCTCGAGATCTTGCACGCACGGTTCTGGTCGTCTACCAGCTGCCAAAGGTATCACTTATATGAACTGGATCTTTCACTCAAGATACAGCTACCATCACAACTTTCCCGCTCCGATGCGACCCTGTTATGCCGCCTTTAGTTGGGTGTTGCATTCACAAAGGTATAGTCGTTTCGCATCGGTATGGCAGACACCTCTACATGCGACCTCCTGCGGAGACCATCGAACACGTCCTGTGCAGCTGCGCTTACTAAGACACGCAGTGATGCCAGCTCCGATGGTTTTGAACCAACTGTACTCTAGACCATTCTGTGTGCAGAAGATTCTGGGACCCTGGGCGTCTGCCTCAATTGCGCAGAAAGCGACTAAAGCACTCCTACATTACTTGAAGAGAACAAACCTGAGCGACCGCCTGTAGACTTCGTGTGCTTCAACGAGTGTGCTCGTGATTGTGTGTACCTTTCTCATCTCTTTGCAACCTCTTTGCTCCCTTCATCCCTTCCCCAGTGCAGGGTAGCGAATTGGATGTGCGTCTGGTTAACCTCCCTGCCTTTCCTTGAATCTATCTATCTATCTATCTATCTATCTATCTATCTATCTATCTATCTATCTATCTCTCCATATATATATATATATATATATATATATATATATAAATATATATATATATATATATATATATATATATATATATATATATATATATATATATATATATATATATTTCTGCTGAATATATATATACTTCCTGCTGAATATATATATATATATATATATATATATATATATATATATATATATATATATATATATATATATATATATATATATATATACTATATATATATATATATAAATATATATATATATATATATATATATATATGAAACCGCATTGACGATTTCACAATCGTAATAAGATAAGAATTGCATCATGTCACACTAAGCCTTTCTTTAAGTCGTTTTGTTCCCCCGTACATCTCAAAACTGGGAAAAGCTCTCCTCCAAGTGTCGCATGCAGTCATCAACGACTGCAAGTTTTTTTCGCGAAACAGTAGCAAACACTGCCATAACCAGGAGAATCATTAATTGCTTGTACTTACTCACTGAATCTGTTGGTCTGTTCTATTTTGTTGCTTTCTTTTCATTCTTGAATGAACTACTGTTTTTGTATAATCTGGAGCAATATTCTGTTACCTAAACTTACTGCACTTTCATTTGTATACGTCGTGTATTGTAACCACTCCTTCTTCTATGCTATTTGGCCCTGACGGTATTGTAAATAAATAAATAATTAAATAAATATTTAAATAAATAAATAAATAAATAAGAAAAACTGTACAGTGACGTTGCTACAACCGACGAAGGGCGGCCACCATCTGGTTGAATGAACTTCCGGGTAGAAAAGGGGGCGGTCTCTGTCACTGGCGGCGGCCTTCCTTTAGTGAAACGGGACAAAGGGATAAATTGCCGGGGAGGGGCTCACATCGATCGCAGGCACCGGTGAGCAGTGCTGGCACTGCTCACTTGAGAGACACCGGCATAGATGGCGCTCGTTCTTCCCCATTGCGCCCTCTGGGGATAGCCTGGGGAAATAAGAAATCAGCTAGGGATAACAGGGGGGCTGAAACTTCCTTGTCAACTCTCAGAGAAACCGACCACAGTACGCCTGAGAACGAATCACGAGTTTGACTGGAGGAGTTCCTTCAAGAACGAAAAGTTACTTTTCACCACGGGCAGTCTCTCTAGGCGAACTGTCAAGCATGTCGTTCTGCATTGGGCAGCTGAGAGAGCCGGCCGGCTGGCAGCCCATCACTCAAGCATGTGCAAATGTGCCGATCAATATTCGCGAGTGCATGTTTGGCTCGAATGGGCCACTGCGATTCTGCATAATGTATTCTGGGCCATGCGGTTACGTCTCGAGAGTAAATGGATCGGTGACATT